>NW_020681524.1:0-8450 GCF_002925995.2 Terrapene triunguis
CAGTGGGGTCGGCTCCCACAGATTAATATTGCCCCCTAGTGGCCAGCATCACACTTGCCATGATCCCGTCCCTGACTCTCCAGGGCTGTAGCTAGCCAGTTCCTTCCAGCATTCACCCTCTTCCGTTAAGGATGTTCTTCTCCACACTAACCAGGCTGATCAGGGCCCTCAGAGACAACTACGGAGAGACACAAGAATTGTTTTGTTTTCTGGTAGCAAGGAAAAATGAAGCTCATCTTGGGGGTGAGGGGCTCCCAAAGTGCTGTGTCTGCTCAGACTGTTACCGTTCAGAGCACTCCCTCTAGAGCGAGGAGTCTCAAACATTCCCCACTCTGCATTGCAAACCTAGCTGGGTTTCTTGTCATAACCCTGACCCACAATGTTTATGGCTGCAAGAAACCCTGGCTGGTTTGGGGCTGTGTCCGATGGGATGGCTGCTGGCTGTTTAGGTGTCACTGGCAGGCGTGGCTGCTGCAGACTGATGGCTTGTGGAGTGAGTGGCTGCTGCCTGGGCTCTGGAGTTGTGCTTGATTGGGGTTGGGACTGACCGGGATGGTGCTGCTGAGTGGCTGTGGGGGGCTATTGGAGCATGCTGCTAGGTGAGGCTCTGCTGGGAAGGGTGGGGCTGAAACCCTTCTTCACTGCACACTCCTGGAGGGGAGCCGCACTGAAAGACAGCAAGGAACCAGCTAATGACCCCTGTGAACAATGGGGGCCGTGGGGATCACAGCACCGGCTCCTGACTGCTCCCCTCTTAGTGGTACTTCCCTGCAGCAGGACAGTGTGGGCAGGGCGAGGGGAACACTTGCCCCCTCTGGGTTACAGCAGTCACTGGGTTTTGGTGACCCTCCCAGCACCCCAAGCAAGACTGCCAGTCGGCGAACCCCTGCCCCAGAGACCAGGGAGCAGAGAGGGGGTGGCTGGGAAGTTGGAATCCAAACAGTGTTCTCTAGGGTCCCTTGTCCAGATCATGTGAGTGCTGTTGGGGAATAAAAAGCCCCAATGCCCAGAGATCTCTCTAGCCCAGCAGTGTGTAGCCAGACTCGCGTTACGCAGCCTTAGTACAGACTCTGAGCTCCAGTACTGGGAGGGTGAAGATCACCCCCTGGTGGTCAGTGCTGCTGTTACTAAGATTATTCTGACCAGGGTTTCACAAAACCTAGAGACCCTCCATGCTGAGCTTATCACAAAGCAGGCCCCTACTCACTGTCTCTCACAGCTGCAGGGGACATCACGTACAGTTTTTTCCAGCATTCATGTTGTTCCTTTTCAGGGTGTTCTTCTCTGTGCTGGCAGCACTGACCATGGCATCAGCCTGGTCACATCTTTGGAAGAGATTACCCAGGGATTTCAGAAGTTGCACCTGCCTAGATGAAGACTAATGCAACCCAAGCTAGGGAAGTCACCTCCTCCTAGCTGGTTTGCTATTGTTGCCTCTTCCCGTGACACTAATGTTCTGTTCTGACCCCAGGGGCACCCGGTGTGAGCGGTAGCGGATACCGGGGCCGTGCGGGCCAGCTCTCAAGTGGAGAGTCGATCAGTGATGTGCACTCTGGGTATTAGGGTTATCAATTTTGGTTGTCCGTATTCTTGGAGGTTTCATCACATAATATAATCTTTAATTAAAGATTAATCTTTAATTCCCGGTGTCAAGGCTGAATCCCCACTCTGGCACTTCGAGTGCAGAAGGTGGGGGCCCGCAAGGATTCTAAAAATTAATACTGGCCACTCCAGGCTTGTATTAAACTCCCAAGGTTACAGCTTTTCTCTGACAGTGGCTTGGTAAACGCTGCCACCACCCAAGTAAAAAACTGCCTCGGCTTTTCCACCCCTCCCTTAGGGAAGCCGAGAAAGAAAACAAATAAAAGGGAAACCCAGATGTTGCCATCAACTAATTGAAAAACATATACACTGACCTTTTAAGACACAAAACCAATCAGGTTCTTCAAAAATGTAAATTTTATTTACAAAAAGAGGAAAGGAAACGCATCTGGAAAATCAGGCTATTGCTAGGTTTTATAGAGCAACTGAAAAGGGGTGAAACGCCAGGAATGGCTCTCTGGGGTCCAGCTTAACATTACAAATGAAAAACAACCACAACTGAGCTTAGCACAGAGGAAACCCACAAGCCAAAATAAAGAAATAAACCTCATTGCATCGATCTAAACATTCCCCGTCCCATTGAATCCTTCTAGGGATGGAAGATGATTGTTCATACCTAGTCCAAACTTTATACAGCATTCCTGCTGCCCCGTCTCATCAGCCAAGAGAGAACAACAGAGAGACAAAGGAAAAGCTTTTTTCCCCATTTAAAAAGATCTAGCCTTCCCATTGGCTCTTTTGGTCAGGTGCCCACTCCCTTTTCTTTACCTGGGGAACTTTTTTTTTAACCCTTTACAGGTAAAGCAATCAGAGAACAGACACCACAAGGGACTTTATAGCTAACTGGCTGGCTGGGTGTCCATAAAAGGGAGCTACCCCCTTCATTGGTCACACCTGGAGACTCCAAGAGAAGCCTGGAGGGTTAGCAGCCCTACCCAGGGGTGGCATGTTTGTAGAAATTTTGGTGGTGCCCAGAACGTGCCCCTGCCCAAATTCTGCCCCCACACCTGCCCCAGGCTCTGGGAGGGAGTTTGGGTGAGGGAGGAGGTCTGGGGTTCAGGCCCTAGGCTGGGCAGGGGATTGGGGTGCAGGGTCTGGGAGAGAGTTTGGAGATGGGAGGGGTGCAGAGGGATGGGGTGCAGGGGTGTGGGGTGTGGCTGCAGATGAAGGGTTTGGGGTGTGGGAGGGGCTCAGGGTGAGAGTAGGGATGTAGGGGGTGAGGGCTCTGTCTGGGGCTGGCAATGGGGGGTTTGGGATGTGGGAGGGGCTCAGGGTGAGAGTAGGACTGTGGGGGGATGATGGCTCTGGCTGGGACTGGGGATAAGGTGTTTAGAGGGGCTCAGGGCTCGGGCAGAGGGTTGAGGGTGCAGTGGGGGGGTGAAAGCTCTGACTGGGGGTGTGGGCTCTGGGGTGGGGCAGAGCTGGGGATGATTTTGGGGTGCAGGCAGGCTGCTCTGGGACAGGGGCCAGAGAGGACTCCCCCCAGCCCTTTCCCTGCCGGCAGCAGCAAGCTCTGGGGGAGGAGACCCCCCTTTCCTGTCCCCCCAGCAGCACACTCACCCCCACCACTGTCACTGCATGTGTTCCTAGGGCCCCTCTCAGGTCCAGGAATCTCACTCGCCTCCCCCGTGCTGGGTGCCGGGGGGTGCTGCGTGTGCCTCCTCCCCTGCTATTGTCCCTGATTGTAGCCTCACTGGGGGTGAGGGATGGGGCTGCCTCCTTGCCCAGTATGGGGCAGGAGCGGTGACTGTGGGCGGGGGGGGGGGGGGGCTTTGATGCTGGAGGGTCCTGCCGGAAAAGGGAAGGGTTTGAGAGGGAAGGGCAGGCTCAGTCAGTCTTCCCTGCCAGTGGAGAAGGGGGCATTCGGACTCTGCGGCAGCAGTTGCTGCAGGGAAGCAGCTTAGAGGAGACAGAGAGAGAGAGAGACACTCTGCTCCAGGGTTCGGGAAAGGTGAGCGGGGGGGAGGGGCAGCAAGTCGGGGGCCATGGGACACTTGGGGGGGGGCTGGCTCTGAATATTGCTGGTGCTCGAGCACCACGTGAGTATGGAACTCGCTGCCTATGGCCCTACCAGCTACTTTCTGAGCGGAATTTCTGTCATTCCCACGTACATCAGTCAAAATGTCATTCCTGGGTAGGCTGATGCTTCCCTGTGAATATTTAAGCAAACAGCCCTGCTCCATCACCCGGCCCATGGGCGTGTCTTACATTGGAAATCTCAGGATCTCCCTTCCCCGTCTTTGCTGCAGGCCCTTGGCAAGATCTCTGGGGCCCTGAATAGGGATGTCTCAGGAGGGTGTAACCAGAGTGGCAGCTTCCTCTGCCCGCCCTGAGGCTGCAGGGGCTGGAGACCCTTAGTCGGTAGAGAGATCCTGTCCTGCACAAGGAAATGGAGGAGAGAGACTGGACTGAGCAGTTCACATGGTCCATGGAGTGAGCTGGGACAAGTTGTCCTCCCCTCCTCCCCAAGTAAAGAGAGAGAACATGGAGGGGGAAGGGCAGAGCTATTAGAATTCACCAATCTATTACAGTTCTCTGAGAGTGTCAACAAGCACGTGGACAAGGGTAATCCAGTGGATATAATGTATATAATGTACACCTCTATCCCGATATAATGCTGTCCTTGGGAGACAAAAAATCGTACTGTGTTATAGGTGAAACTGCGTTATATCAAACTTGCTTTGATATGCTGGAGCGCACAGCCCTGCCCCCCTCCCAGAGCACTGCTTTACTGCGTTATATCTGAATTAGTGTTATATTGGGTCGCATTATTTCAGGGTAGAGGTGTACTTGGATTTTCAGAAAGCCTTTGATAAGGGCTCACCCCAAAGGCTCTTAAGCAAAGTAAGTCATGAGATACGAGGGAAGGTCCTCTCATGTATTGGTAACTGCTTAAAAGATAGGAAAGAAAGAGTAGGAATAAATGATCAGTTTTCAGAGTGGAGAGAGACAAATAGCGATGTCCCCAAGGATCTGTACTGGGACAGGCGCTGTTCAACATATTCATAATTGGTCTGGAAAAGGGGTAATCAGCAAGGTGTCAAAGTTTGCAGATGATACAAAACTACTCAAGCTAATTTAGTCCAAAGCTGATTACGAACGGCTCTCAGAAAACTGGGTGATTGGGCAACAAAATGGCAGATGAAATTTAATACTGATAAATGCTAAGTAATGCCCTTTGGAAAACATAATCCAACCAATACAGACAAAATGATGGGGTCACCGTTATCTGTTATGACTCAAGAGAGAGCTCTTGGAGTCATTGTGGATAGTTCTGTGAAAACATCTGCTCAATGTGCAGCTGCAGTCAAAAAGGCTAACAGTGTTCGGAATCATAAGGAAAGGGATAGATAATAGACTGAAAATATCACAATGACACTATATAAATCCATGGTACGCCCACACCTTGAATATTGTGTGCAGTTCTGGTCGCCCCATCTCAAAAAGACATATTAGAATTGGAAAAGGTATTTATTTAGCGTGTGCATAGTCGTCTAGCCAAGCAATGCATCTTCACTGGCGTGATGCAGTTCTTTTAGGCCACCGCTGAACTTAGCGGCATTTATCGACAACGTGCGTCATCGTCTGTGTCGCGCCACAGCTTCACAAAGGGCTGTGACGGAGGCCCCAGCAATGCTGGTTGGCTGCACAGAGACCTTGCCCGGTCCAGTCTCTGTCAACGGGGAAGGTCAAACCAGGCGGGCAGATTGTGGGGTCGGTGATGAGGGACTGGTTGGAGCATGAGTACCCCATGACAAACCTGCCAATTTGCTAAGAAGATTGTTGCGCGTCTTAACTTTAGCTGCTGTCTTCTTCAGGTGGGCATGGTAACTCAGTGTGTGGTCTAAGGTCACACCTAGATAGATCAGTTCTACTTCTTGCTTCACCTTCTGACCATTCAGATAAACATTCAGTTCTTGGGTTGCGCTGGCGTGAGGAAGATGGAACAAACTGGAGATTGTTTTTATGCTTGGCGGGAGGCACCGAGTCTTAAAGTAGTCAGCTAATTTTATCGTGTCCTGGTTTAAGGTGGCATGGAGCTCATGAAACGTCCAGGTACTGCAACAGATGTCATCTGCGTAAATGAACTTTTGTGACTCCGTTGTTGGCAGGACATTGATGTAAAGGTTGAACAGGGTTGGCAAAAGCACAGAGCCCCGGGGTAACCCATTGCTCTCTCACCTCCAAGCACTCGTCATCTCCCTCATATGGACTCTGAACTGCCTAACGCAGAGGAACAGTGCAAGGACGCCTGTGAGCCAATGTAGCAGGACTCGTGATACCTTCACGAGCAGGCCAGTGTGCCATGCCGTATCGTATGCCACTGTTAGGTCGATGAAAACAGCGCCTGTTTTCAAATTTCTCTCAAGCCATTTTCAACAAATGTGGTCAGCGTGAGTACTTGGTCGCATGTGCTATGGCCTTGGCGAAAGCCAGCTTGGTCAGGGCTCAAAATTCTCTTCACGTTGGATAATATGCACTGTAGGACCAAGTGCTCCAGTGACTTGAAGCACACCGACAGTAACCATATGGGACAATAGCTTGATGCTTGTCTTGGGTCCTTTCCAGGCTTTAGGAGGCCAATGACTTTTGCGGTGCACCATATCTTCGGTAGCTTCCTTTCACTGATGATCCTGGTGAAGAATTTCACAAGCCAAAGCTGTACATGGGGGCCAAGGTTTTTCAGGAATTATCGAGATATGGTGTCATAGCCCACAGCTGTTCCACACTTGATGCTACCCAGTATCTGTTCCAGTTCTGTTACGGTGAATGGTTCTGGGCAGCTTCTGATCTGGTGTACATGTTTAAACATACGCCATTCATTCCTCACTTGTCTTTGCACCTGTTTCTCCAAAGGTGCTCTGGCCACTTTCAGTAGGTGTCCGGCTACCTGGTTGGGTGTCACTGAGGGTTGGCAGAGTGCAGGTGGCTGCTGTGCTGCTCCAAGGCGTCGGCGCTGACTTCAACACTTGGGGCTGGAGCGGGAAAAGTTCATCCTCTCGGTTGTCTCCTCCCATCTGACTTGGCGAGCAGTGTCCAATGATTCGATCAGATGGTCAGTGACATCTGGTTCACCAGATGCCTCCTACTGATTGAGCAAGGCAGCACTTTCCTCGTCGAGACAGGGGATGTAGACCGGGCAGCAACCGCGTGGGATGGCTCTGCAGGCTGCTTTGTAGATAGCACCACAGAAGCGACAGTAGGTCTCATTTACCGAGAGATGCCAGGCTGGTGGTGTCACCACACTCTTCTCCAGCGCTTCCCGGTGTTTTACCCAGTCGGCCTTTCGGAAGTTCCAACCGCTTCTGTTTGGAACTCTTGACACCTGGGAGCTGTATCCTGATATGGATCAGGTATAAAGAGGAGCAACAAAAATGGTTCGAGGTATGGATCAGCCTCCATCTGAGGAGAGATTAAAAAGACTGGGAGTGTTCATCTTGGAAAAGAGATGGGGGATATGATATCGGTCCATAAAATCATGACTGGTGTGGAGAAAGTCAATAAGGAAGTGTTATTTACCCTGTCCCATAACAATAGAACCAGGGGTCACCCAATGAAATTCATAGGCAGCAGGTTTAAAAGAAACCTAAGCGAGTACTTCTTTACACAACGCACAGTCAGCCTGTGAATTCATTGCCAGGGAATGTTGTGAAGGCAAAAAGAAGAACCGGGTTTGGAAAAAGAACTAGGTAAGTTCATGGAGGATAGATCCATCGATGGCTATTAGCCAAGATGGTCAGGGATGCAACCCCAAGCGCTGGGTCTCCCTAAATCTCTGACTGCCAGATGGTAGAACTGGACAAGAGGGGATGGATCACTCAGTAATTGCTTTGTTCTGTTCATTCCGTCTGAAGCTTCTGGCACCGGCCACTGTCGGAAGACAGGCTACTGGGTTAGATGGACCATTGGTCTGACCCAGTCTGACCGTTCTTCTGTTCTTAGCGGTGTCCACCTGGACCCCAGCAGAGAGAGTGTGATGAGAGAACAGGAAGGACTAGGGAAGCGCTGGGCAACTGCTGAGAGTGGGGAAATGACCTTCACTGTGAAGAAGAACTGTTGTGTGATGCGTTACAGGCAAAAACCAAACACTGCAGCTTGTGCGTTTTTGTTCCCACCACCACAGAACCTGGACGGGGAAAGGGGAGGGAGGAGTTTGTCTCACTTCCCCATCTGACTGAGTCACTGTAACAGGCACTGGTATGCACCACAGCACAGTAATCAGCATCATCCTCTGCCAGGACCCCGGAGATGGTCAAATAGCAGGTGTTACTGGATGTGTTTTTGGAACCAGAGAAGCGAGCAGGGACCCCAGAGTCCTGGCCCTTGCTGGATTCTGAATAGTATCTCAGCAGGTATCGTGGACAATTCCCAGGTTTCTGCTGCTACCAGGACACATTATAGCCGTACTGGGCGAGAGAACCTGCAACAGGAGGAGAAAACATGGGGATAAAATCATGATGATTAAAGCTCCGGGCCAGCAGCCTGGGGAACGAATGGGAGAAATGGCTCTAAAATCAAAGACCCCCTTTAATTGAAAGACTGAGATAAGCCCCCCACCCCCAGACTCGTCTCACCCGAGCAGTAAGTGAGCAGCGTGAGGAGCAGAGGGGCCCAGGCCATGGTGGGGAATCCAGACGAGCTCGGCTACCTGAGGCAAACGGGTCTGTGCCTGGGACCCTCCAATTCCCTCTTAAACCCCCAGTGCTGGAGAACGGCCCCTTCATGCAAATCTGCTCCCTCCTCACTGGCTGCTGCTGGCACCTCCCTCCCCTCAGAGACAGCTACTGACAGACCCAAGAGTTGTTTTGTTTTCCATTTGCAAGGAAAAATGAAGCTCATCTTGGGGG
>NW_020681525.1:0-1201 GCF_002925995.2 Terrapene triunguis
TGTGCTCCCTGCTCCCCACTCGCCCTGCAGCCTCTGCGCCCCCCCTGCCGCCTCTGTGCCCCCTGCTCCCCACTCGCCCTGCAGCCTCTGCACCCCCCCGCCCCTGCAGCCTCTGTGCCCCCTGCTCCCCACACACACACCCCCGCTGCCTGCCCTGCTCCCCCCGCTCACCCGGCAGAGGGAGAAATGCGGGCTCCACGTGGACTCAAACACTTCCGAGCTGCTCTGTGGGGGAGGAGGGAGCGGGGGAGGGGGAGGGACTCTGGCTGCTAGAGGCCCTAGTGGCTGCGAGCGGCTTTCAATCAGGCCAGGCGTCCAATCAGCCGCGCCGCACTCTGCAGGAGGGGAAATCCCGGACATTTCTAATTCATTAGAAATCCCCCCCGGACGGCCATTTAAGGCTGAAAAAGCCGGACATGTCCGGGGAAACCCGGACGGATGGTAACCCTAGTGTGAGTGTGTGTGTTGCGTGTTGCGGGGGGTGCTCTGCATCTCCCATTGTGGGAGGTCCACCCAAGAAAGTGGGGCTGAAATAGTCCTCGGACAGTGATCCCTACCGGTGACCTGGGCCTTCCTTTGGGCTCTCTGGTGAGAACTCTCAGCCTCCCGCCCCTCAGTCTCTACCCTGATTGGTTGAGCAGGGGGTTATTGACAGGGAGGAGACTCAGGTCCTTTTTGTTCTCTTTTAAGAACAAGTAAATAAGTCATAACCAGTCATCTGTTTGACGAATTTTGCTGCTTCTCTACACTAATTGTCTCTGCGCAGTTCATGAACTGTTGTTGGTCTGGAGCTCATTTGAGAGCACTTTATTCAGGCTCTGGCTTCGGCAGGGATGGGGAGGGACCAAAAAGGCTTGTTAGTGAGAGGCTGCCTTGACCCCAGACTCACGCTTGCTCCCCGCTCGGTTCCAGGCTGTCCAGGCTCCTGAAGAGGTTCAGGAAGAAGGCTCTGCAGGTGGCCCCAGAGCCTGAGGGAAGCAGCTGCCATCTTCCCCCTGAGCAAAGCGGCTTCTCCGTCCCTCCTGGCGGGGAAGGGGCTCCCGGCCGAGTGAGGAGGTGGAAGTGCCCAGCCTTCTGGCAGAGGAAAGCCGCTCCCGGCGCAGGCGCTGAGGTGAGAGAGCCACCGGCCAGGCCAAAATGGAGCTGGCCCAGGGTGCGGCTGGGCAGGCAGGACCCAGCCCAGAAGGGGAGCCGGGCAGGG
>NW_020681526.1:0-1490 GCF_002925995.2 Terrapene triunguis
GCTTCCCGCCGCCCCCATTGGCCCGGGACGGCGAACCGGGGCCAGTGGGGGCCGCGATCAGCCGCGTCAGCAGGTAAATAAAACTGGCCCAGCCCGCCAGGGTGCTTACCTTGGCGAGCCGCGTGCCAAACGTTGCCGACCCCTGTCATATGTCCAATCCTGTCTACATACTACATGCTTTCCCCCAAGTGCTGAGAGCCTCTATCCCCCAAAACTCATTGACCTCAATGGTATTTGGAAGGTTTTTCAGCACCTAACAGAAGCTGGCCTTGGGTGATTACTGGATGATCTCTGGATAACTTGTTCAGTAGAGTTGTCTTCATAATTGCTGCTTTCAACATAATGAAACCTGGCAAATCTTCTAGTTTTCGCAGCAGAATAGCAGTTATTGACATCTAAAATTGAAGCTAAAAAATTTCAAAATACCTCATGGTTTCAAATTGCTTCATTTTTGATTGTGTGTGGTCTTTTTTTTTTTTTTTTTTTTTTTTTAAGAAAACCTGACTAAGTAATGATGCAAGTGTGTGTGTATATATAGCATACACCAGCTCAACATAAATTCCAGTTTTAGCTTTGGCCTAGCAGAACAGGTGAAGGTCTTTTAATATATGTTGCTTCTTGCCAAAGGGGTGTATGCGTTAAGTAGTAACACATGGCATGGGTCTAATACAATTAGTACAAGTATATAAATGTTCAAAAATTACATTTTCTCCTGGTTGGTGAAGACACTACAGAAAGGAGCACTGGGTAGCTAGACCTTTCAGAGACTCCAAACTGCTGTATCCTTCACTAAACATAGGCCTGGTCTATATACAAAAACTACTTTAATTATACAAGTACACCGTCTCTTTACCTCCCCTCCCCCTAGTGTGGATACAGTTATCAGCGTAAAGGTGCTTTACACTGTTATGTCTTATTTCCCTTCCCTGTGGGAACAAGCTATACCAGTAAAATGTACCTTTTATATTGTTATATACCTGAATCCACAGTAGGGGTTGTGAAAATTTAATTAATTGGGTAGAAAAATCAGACCCCATATATCCTATTATCCATACTGACTGCATTTTTAAAGACTATGCCAAATACCTGAGCATGTACCTTTACAGGAAAGTACGTTATCTTTGAAATATCAGTCTCTATGATCACTGCAATTATGCAATGTTCTAGAGCTAAGTGCAGCACTTGTGTTGAAGGTTTACAATAGGATAGTCAGACCTTATAGCTGACCATAATTCTACAGCCATGAAATCTAATATTGCCTACAAAAGTTTTGAGGACTCTGTTCTCATTAAAAGAATGTGTGACTGGTTTTTGCAAAGGACATTAAGGACATTTTAACCTCTTGGTTGGTGTCATTTTGACAGACATTGCAGAATATCTAATTTCAGCTATGAGTGGCAAAAAAAAAATAGGTTTTTTTATTTTATTTTATTTTTTCTGTACGAAATCTGTGTGAAAGTGAATGCCACTTGTTCTCTTAGGTCCTGCTC
>NW_020681527.1:0-1654 GCF_002925995.2 Terrapene triunguis
GTTCTCAAGCAGCATTTTTCTTACTTTGCCTCACTGGAAATGTTGATTGTTGAAGGAAAGATTTTTTCACTGGTTTGTGTGTATATGGTGAAATCAACATTTGAAAATATTTACTGATAAAAATCTAATCCTTCCAAGACTTCTTATAGAGGTAGCAACGGAAAGAGGATTGCATAGGCAAGACAAGACTATAACAATGAACTATTAGTTTAGTTTTCCTAAAAGATTAAAGTAGCGGTCTGCATTGTGCATAATTCTCATTAAAATGTTGCACGTGAACAAGAAATAATAACCAGAGTGTTTTTAAAAAAAATATTGAAGTCCTTGAGCTATATTGTCCTCTCCATTATACCAGATTTATGCCACCATAACTCCATTGATTTCAGTGGGTTTACACCACTGCAAAACTGGTACAATGGGTGGACATACAAGATGATGGGGGCTAATTTAGCTAAAACAATCAGGAAAAAGATCTTGGAGTCATCGTGGATAGTTCTCTGAAGACGTCCACGCAGTGTGTAGAGGCAGTCAAAAAAGTAAACAGGATGTTAGGAATCATTAAAAAGGGGATAGAGAATAAGACGGAGAATATATTATTGCCTTTATATAAATCTATGGTATGCCCACATCTTGAATACTGCGTACAGATGTGGTCTCCTCATCTCAAAAAAGATAGACTGGCATTAGAAAAGGTTCAGAGAATGGCAACTAGAATGATAAGGGGTTTGGAGCGGGTCCCATATGAGGAGAGATTAAAGAGGCTAGTACTTTTCAGCTTGGAAAAAGGGAGATTAAGGGGGGATATGATAGAGGTATATAAAATCATGAGTGATGTGGAGAAAGTAGATAAGAAAAAGTTGTTTACTTATTCCCATAATACAAGAACTAGGGGCCACCAAATGAAATTAATGGGCAGCAGGTTTAAAACAAATAAAAGGAAGTTCTTCTTGAAACAGCGCTCAGTCAACTTGTGGAACTCCTTGCCTGAGGCGGTTGTGAAGGCTAGGACTATAGCAGTGTTTAAAAGAGAACTGGATAAATTCATGGAGGTTAAGTCCATTAATGGCTATTAGCCAGGATGGGTAATGAATGGTGTCCCTAGCCTCTGTTGACAGAGGGTGGAGATGGATGGCAGGAGAGAGATCACTTGATCATTACCTGTTAGGTTCACTCCTCCTGGGGCACCTGACATTGGCCACTGTCGGTAGACAGGATACTGGGCTAGATGGACCTCTGGTCTGACCCAGTACAGCCGTTCTTATGTTCTTATGACAGTTTTTATTCAGACAAAACTCATAGTGGAGGAAATTCTGATCTCAGGAATGAAGCCAAAAAAACTCCAATGACTTCATCTTTACTCTGGTGTTACTGAGATCCCAGTCTGGCCCAACCAGAGTCTTGCTTGATTAAACACTTATAAGTAACTCAAAATGTGGCTCCTAAATAGGCTTGTTCAGCAATTTATAACTATAGATCAATACATCAGCTGCAGATATTCCAAACCCAGTTGTCTTCTCTCACGTACCTTTGAGAAAGGCAAAAATGCTACCCAGAGATACGGACCTGGAGCCAATACACGGTGTGAATATTCCTCTCATTCACAACACGCATCTGACCCCAAAGCATCTCAAAGGTGGTAAGAAAAATGAGCCAC
>NW_020681528.1:0-2824 GCF_002925995.2 Terrapene triunguis
GTTATATATGCCATCATGTGCCAGCAATGCCCCTCTGCCATGTACATCGGCCAAACCGGACAGTCCCTCCGCAAAAGAATAAATGGACACAAATCGGACATCAGGAATGGTAACATACATAAGCCAATAAGTGAACACTTCAATCTCCCTGGTCATTCTATTACAGATTTAAAAGTCACTATCATTGAACAAAAAAACTTCAGAAACAGACTTCAAAGAGAAACAGCAGAACTAAAATTCATTTGCAAATCTAACACCATTAATCTGGGCTTGAATAGGGACTGGGAGTGGCTGGCTCATTACAGAAGCAGCTTTTCCTCTCCTGGAATTGACACCTCCTCATCTATTATTGGGAGTGGACTACATCCACCCTGATTGAATTGGCCCTGTCAACACTGGTTCTCCACTTGCGAAGTAACTCCCTGCTCTCCATGTGTCAGTATATAATGCCTGCATTTGTAACTTTCACTCTATGCATCTGAAGAAGTGAAGTTTTTACCCACGAAAGCTTATGCCCAAATAAATCTGTTAGTCTTTAAGGTGCCACTAGACTCCTTGTTGTTTTCACCAGCAGAAGTTGATCCAATAAAAAAATATTACTGCATCTTAGGGGAATACTAAAAGAGGTGTTCTGTGGGAATACTATGGTCCCCGCCTGCCACTGCCACCTTGCCCCCGCCCCTTCATCGCTCATCTGTGCATTTCTGTGCAGAAAGCCTCCGTGTTAGCAGCACTCCATGGTACACGACAGAACAAGGAGCAATGGTCTCAAGTTGCAGTGGGGGAGGTCTAGGTTGGATATTAGGAAAGACTATTTCACTAGGAGGGTGGTGAAGCACTGGAATGTGTTACCTAGGGACGTGGTGGAATCTCCTTCCTTAGAGGTTTTTAAGGCCCGGCTTGACAAAGCCCTGGCTGGGATGATTTAGTTGGGAATTGGTCCTGCTTTGAGCAGGGGGTTGGACTAGATGACCTCCTGAGGTCCCTTCCAACCCTGATATTCTATGATTCTATGATACACAGGCCTGAACACCTGGACCCCTCTAGATCCCCCCCTCTATCCTGAACCTGGACCACCCCCCCTCTATCCAGCCCCCTACAGCAGCAGAACCACACTGGTTCCACTGCACATGGGGACACCCTGTCCACGTAGGAACTGGGTGTGTTCCTAAACTCATTGGGCCAGATCTTCAGCTGGTGAAAACCAGCATCATTTTGCTTATTTCAGTGGAGCTGTAAATGTTTACACCAGTTGAGGATCTGGATCATAGCTACCAATATTTTGGTCCATCATTTCCATTATATGTATATTCCCTAAACCAGAGAACTGTCCTGTAGGAGAAAAAAATTCTGCCGTTGTAGAGTCCCTTGACCGCACATCTTCCCGAAAAGACTTTCATTTTTCCATGTAGATTTTAGGTGCAGCTGGCTCTGATGACATTGACACTAACTCTAAAATCACATACATTATATGTAGGCTAGGAAGGATTAGTGTTTTATTGGTAAATGTCTGCGAACTTTGACACACTGCACACACACACACACACACAAAACAACAAAACTCCATTTCCATCCATAACAATCAACATTTACGGATACGCAAAGTATGAAAAATGCTACTTGAGAACATATGAGAGTTTGATGTAAGGCTATTTACTTTGTATGTTTTGACATGTGATATTGACAGTTTGTGTTTTAATGATTATAAAGCTTTAACTTTTGAATTTCAACATCTACTGTCATTAAGTAATTGTCTGATCCCCACACGGTTTCCCACAACTCTGGGCATTTACACTGATAAAAATAAAAAAAAGTGCTTAAAAATAAACATCCATGTTACCCACTGAAATGATAAAACATAAACACTGAATTCTCCCAGGCCTGTTTGCGACTAAACAAAGCCAGTTTTCCTTTGTGCGTCTTGATTTTTCATATTTCTTGGAATAAGATTCTCTTACTTGGCCATTCAAGTCGTCACTTTGTTCCTCAGTTCATTTTCTTTTCATGCTTGGTTTAGCAGCTGCGACCCTGTTCTTTTTGTACGCTAGAGATCTATCCTTGAGATGCTCCCACATGTTCCACTGTGGCAGACTGGCTGTTATTTAATCAAGTGTTCAGGATGCAGCAGCCTCAGTGATTGGGTCATGTGCTTAGCATTGGAAATGGAACAAAGCACCCTCCCTACCTGTCAGTGTGAGCCAGCCCAGTACAGAGTCTTTCCTCATCCTCTGTCTTTAGAAAAGTGGTGTGCTGTTAACCGAGACACCCGATGGGTAACTCGACGTGCGTCTGTGAGTGGATAAAGATTAGGAATGTGGAGAGCAATGATAAGAATTCCATTGATTACCAAAATACCAACAGGAAGTGCAAACAGGCACATACCTCCTAGTCTGTAACTTCTAAAATACATTCAGGCAAATCCTGGGTCTGTTCGGTCCCACAGACGAGGCCACGTTCCTGAAGGTTTGAAAAGCAGCAGGTTTAGCAGTGTTAATTAATGAAACGTTGTTGGTTTTCTAACTTGGGAGGAGAAGGGAAGGGAGGAAGGTGTCTCAAGTATTAGGATAACTTGTACAGAAGTGCATAATTATATGAAATTAGCATTCAACCCAGCAAATTACAGGCAGATGAAAATGCTGCACGGAGCACAGCCAGGCAAAGGAGTTTGGGTTTTCAAGGACATAGTTTTTCAGCTGGTGACATCTGTCCTTTGTCTAGCTATACAGAGAGCGCTACAGCTGCACAGACAAAGAAAGCATGATCGTGCTGCACATACTTTTTAGAAGTCTCTTACTTTCTCAGTACCTGAAAGACGTACAGAACT
>NW_020681529.1:0-4064 GCF_002925995.2 Terrapene triunguis
CTGTGACTCGGGCACTGCCCGGCTGTAGCTGGCTCCGCTCCTGCAGGCGCTCAGGGGAGCAGAGCCTGGGGGGGTCAGGGAGGGCAGCAGCTCTGGGACTCATAGACCCCCGCACCCCGCGGGGAGTGGCGGCAGGTTTGTATAATTTTTGGTGGTGCCCAGAACGGGTCCAAGCCCCCCCCCGCCTCAGGCTCTGGGAGGGAGTTTGGGTGCTGGGTGCAGGCTCTGGGCTGGGGCAGGGGGCCAGAGAGGAGGACTCCCCCCAGCCCTCTGCCCACTGGCAGCAGTGAGTTCCAGGGAAGGGGGGTCCTCCCTGGCCCCCCAGGCTGCTCCTCAGGGGGTCCAGCCAGGATAAGCCCTGTCCTGCCCCCATGGGACTGGACTCTGAGTCACCTGCCAGGGGGGGGCTGCCATGCGCCTCCTCCCCTCCTCCCTTCACAGGCACAGCAGCCGCCTCAGACTGCCCCCAGTGCCCAGGGCTGGGTCTAGGCACCAGCGCTCCAAGCATGTGCTTGGGGCAGCACTTTCCAAGGGGCGGCACTCCAGCCCCCCCCTTTTTTTTTTCTTGGGGCACAAAAAGCCGGGAGCCGGACCTGAACCAAGATCTTCCCTGTCAGCTGAGGCTTTCAGGCTGAGCTGGAACTGACACTGCAGTTCTGGCTGCAGTCACTAGATGGCCTGAGTCACACAGGCTGGACTGCAGTTCAGCCCGGGCTGCGGCGGCGAGAGGTGCTCAGCTCCAGGGGATGATGCTCTGGCTCTCCAGCGGCCGGGCAGCCTGAACTGCAGCCCAGCCTGGGTGTGAGGAGCCAGGGTGGGAGGGAAGTGGAGCCCGGATGCAGCGAGGGAGGAGGGGTCCTGCTGCCACTGCTGCTCTGAGTCTCCCCAGGGCGGCGCGGCCTTTCCCCGCCCGAGTGGGCTGGACAGGGCACCGCCGGGCTGGGCAGGGGGCGCGGATCCCGGCTCGCGCGCTGATAAGGCGAGTGGCTGGGCAGCCCGAGCTGCCGCCGCCCCCTCCTGCCCCCGGACCCAGCCCACCGCGCACCTCCCCCGCCTCAGCCCTGCGCTGCCTGCCCTGGGCGGGAAGAGGCAGAGCCCGGCTCCGAGCGGGGCAGCGGGGGATACTGCCCTGCCGGGGGACCCCCGCAGCTCAGGCACCTGGGGGTCAGTGTCTGTCCTCTCGGCTCTGCCTGGACGGGGCTGGGGAAGAAGCTGTCAACACCTGCCCCCTCAGCCCTTGTACCCCCATCCCGCTCGCAGCCCCTCCACTTGTACCTCCCCCATCACTCCTTCGCCGCACCCCTTCCCTTTGTACTCTCCCTTCACCCACACCTCTCCCCTTGTACCCTCCCCCAGCCCTCTCCTCCCGCACCTCCCCCCTCTCCTGCACCTCTTCTCCCGCAACCCTCCTGATACCCCCTCTCCTCCTCCACAAGTACATCACACCCCGCCTCTCTGCCAGTGTAGAGCCCCCAAGCACCCCCACACCCGCTCCTCTGCCTGAACCCTCTTTACTAGCTCCCCATCCCTTTCTGGGTACAAGGTTTGAGGGTTAGTCCCTATGCCTTCCATGTGCATTTGGAGCACTAAAGATGGGGTTGCGGGGGCGAGATTTATACTAAAGTGAAATAAAAATAGGAGAAACGGTTTGATCCCCACTGCAAGTGTAAATGGGGATTGCTGTGGTGAACAAGGAGGTCATGTTTGGGGGGGGGAGCTCAGGGCTGGGGCAGCAGGGGGTGTGGGTTGGGGGAGGAAGAGAGAGCCCAGGGCTGGGGCGTGCGGGTGGGGGAGGGCACTGGTGTGGGGGGGGGGAGAAGAGCCCAGGGCTGGGGTGGGGGGCAGCCAAATTTTTTTTTTGCTTGGGGCGGCAAAAAACCTAGAGCCGGCCCTGCTCATGAAGCCCTATACAGCTGCCCTGGACAGTGAAAAAGAACTCTTCAACTACTGGCTGAGCAAGTGCAGAATGGTGGTGGAGTGTGCGAAACCGCATCCTCAGCCAGCTCCATTTGGGCCTGGTCGGGGCCTCTCCCAGCTCGGCGCCTGCGCCGGGAGCTGGTTTTGTTTGCCAGAAGGCTGGGCACTTCCGCCTTCTGGCCTGGATGGGAGCTGCTTCCCCGCCAGTGGGGATGGAGAGGTTTCTCTGCCCCTTGGGAAGATGGCAGCTGCTTCCCTCAGGCTCTGGGGCCATGTGCAGAGCCTTCTTCCTGAACATCCTCAGGAGCCTGGCCATCCTGGAACCGAGCGGGAAGCAGGTGTGAGTCTGGTGTCAAGGCAGCCTTTCACTCATGGGCCTTTTCGGTCCCTCCTCATCCCTGCTCCAACCAGAGCAGCCCCTTCTCCCCGCACAGGAGTGCAGGGAGTGCAAGCTACACACACTGGCAGGAGTTCATTGCATGATCTGCTCCCAACGTTCCCCCTTGTAATCCCTGCTGCTGCTGCAATATCCAGGAAGTCTCAACCTTTTAGAGCAATGGGGTCAGTCCCAAAGACCATCGGTTACTCTGGACAAGCAGCCCCCTCCTGTCGTCCCAGGCCACACTCCCCCACCCAGGCTAGAGAAAGAACAGAACCCAGGAGTCCGGACTTCTCCTGGGAAACCATTCCCCACGTCAAAGTCACAAAGACCCTAGGCACAGGAAGATCAGGGCTCTCCTCATTCCCCATTGATTTCCATGCTCAGCAGCTCACAGGGTCTGGCCCAGCTCAGCCTGGGGAACAGTGTCCCACAAGGAAACGGCTGGGAGACCCATTGCTGGAACCTTTCCAAACACACTGGAGATGGCTCTGGAGAAGCCCCTGCCCAGTCGGAGAGTGAGGGGCTCTTGGGGGCTGTTTGCAAATGAAATCCCCCTTTGGAGATGTTCTCTCCCCCTGTTTCTTCCTCTTCCCAAACAGACAGGGGAAGCCACCGAGGAACCCTAATGCCACTCACTTGCTCTAGGTGATGGTATGATGGATGGCGGATGTTCAGGGTCAGCAGATGTCCCTCACCCTCCTCCTCACTCTCCAAGCCCAAGGCAGGCTGGAGAGGGTGGTGATCTGAGGAGTTACCCTGCCCAGCCAGCAGGCAGGGTGATGACACTGGGCGATCAACTGTCTGTGAAAAGAGGAGTTTGTCTTATTGTCAAGGGATGGAGAAACTCAGCCAGCAGCAGCGGGGTGCAGAACACTGCCCTAGTGCGGAGGTGACAGCGCCTCCAGGATCCTGACCTCCCAGCGCTTATACACCTTCCTGGAGCCTCCCAACCCCCCTGGGCTGTAGCAATGGGACCCCAACCCTACTGATGGCAAACGGGCCTGAGCTACCGGCTCAGGGTCACACCGAGTGTCAGAACCATGGATGGACCCCTTCACTAACCACTGCTTCACACTCCCTCCCACAGCTGGCAATTACAACCAGGCCCTCATGTCCGCTCCCTCTGCCTTTGAGAGGGAGTCACTCCTGGTTCCATTGCTGCCTATTGATCTGTGGGACTTTGGGCAAGTTGCTCCCCCTCTCTATGGCTCTCTGGGACTCACATCCCCGAATGGGCTTTAAAAAAGACAATGGTTCAAGTTTGGCCCCAACTATTTCTTGTTTCTCTAGACTAGCCATTTTAGCAAAGTTTAGAATTCTTGACGTTCAACACCTGGAAACATCCTTTTGCAGACGGCTTGAACATCCCTTATCTCACCCAGGCTCACTGCTGCCTGGAGTTAGAGAACTGACCCTATTCCCTTTGGACCTACCAAGGTGTCACACAGCAAAGCGGTGACAGAACCAGAAAGAGAAGCCAAGAGTCCTGACTCCTGTTCTAACTAACAGACAACAACCCCCCCACCCCCGGAGGCAGGGATAGAGCCCAGGAAATAAGCTGTGAAAATTTTCATGGAAACTGTTTTCTGTCAGAAAATCCATTCAGACTAAACCACTTTGTTTCTTGAAATCATAACAAGTAGGAGGAAAATTCTTTGCAAAAACGTTTGCAAAGTGAGCATCTCCTGTTTGTCAGAGTGCATTAAACTGTCTCGTCGTACACAAAGGGGAGACACTATGATCTAGACAATTAGATGAGATGCTT
>NW_020681530.1:0-1133 GCF_002925995.2 Terrapene triunguis
TGCCCCTCCCCCACTCAAACCCACCTGTTCCCACCCACTGGCCCCGCGCACCCAGGGGAGCACCCAGCCCCCACCCGCTGCCCCCCAGCTCCCCCCTCACCGCGGCTCCCGGCTGCCCCTCTGCCGCGCCCCGTTCGGGGCCCTGGCTGCCCCACCACGGCCCTTCCTGCCAGCGCCCCATTGGCTGGCGCCCGCCCCCCCACGCCCCCACGTCACAGGATGTTGCGCCCAAAGAGACGCGGTTTCCACTTTGCACAATCCCCCCCCTGCCCCCAACAACTCACTTCCCCCCCAGCAACAGCCAGCGCAGGGGGGCAGTAGGGGGCGCCCTCCCCAGGCAGTCAGGGCCGCAGGGAGTGAGGGGCACCGGCAGGGCTGGGGTGGGCAGGGCTGGGCTAGCAGGGGCTGCGGGTCGGGAGTGAGGGGCACCGGCAGGGCTGGGCTGGGCTGGGCTAGCAGGGGGCTGTGGGTCGGGAGTGACGGGCACTGGCAGGGCTGGGGGGGGCAGCGCTGGGCTGGCGCGGGCTGCGGGTTGGGAGTGAGGGGCACCGGCAGAGCTGGGGGGGGCCCAGGGCTGGGATATCAGGGGGCTGCGGGTCGGGAGTGAGGGGCTCCAGCCCTGGGAGGGGAGCAGGGTCTAGTGGTTATGGGGGGTCTGGGATCCCCAAGTAACAGCTCCATGGAATCTGGGGGTGGGGGGTGAACTGGGGACAGCCCCACAGCTCACCCCGCCCCCAGGTCTCCCCGCCCTTCCCAGGCCCCTTTGAGGGGTCCGGTTACAGGCCCGCCCCGTCCAGGGGTGCAGCGGGGGGGAGGGGACTTTGCTGCCTTGAACGTGATTGGCCGTTCCCTGCTCTCCCCACCCCCAATCGCTGCAGGGGGGGGGGGTGCTAAGGGGCCCCGGTCCCCGCCCTTGGCTGGAGGAAATGAAAGGAAATTTTCTGTAGCCTGGTCCCAGCTGGCTGAGAACCCAGGAGTCCTGGGTCCCGGCCCCGCCCCCACCCAGCGCTGGGGAGAGAACCCAGGAGTCCTGGGTCCCGGCCCCGCCCCCACCCAGCGCTGGGGAGAGAACCCAGGAGTCCTGGCTCCCGGCCCCTCCCCCACCCAGCGCTGGGGAGAGAACCCAGGAGTCC
>NW_020681531.1:0-328 GCF_002925995.2 Terrapene triunguis
GCACAGACACACACTGTATCACTGCTCTGCAAGAGCCCTGCCCACATTTAGTCAGCCCAGTGCCCCCAGACTACCAGCCCAGCATTCCCCCCCGCACCCTGCCACCGACGCTGCCAGCCCAGTGTCCCGCCCCAGATGCTGCCAGCCCAGCATTCCCCCCCACCCCCCGCCCCAGACGCTGCCAGCCCAGCGTTCCACCCCCCCGCCCCAGACGCTGCCAGCCCAGCATTCCCCCCCGCACCCTGCCCCCGACGCTGCCAGCCCAGCGTCCCGCCCCAGATGCTGCCAGCCCAGCATTCCCCCCACCCAGGGAACAGCGGCTCAAGCC
>NW_020681531.1:428-4090 GCF_002925995.2 Terrapene triunguis
GCTGCCAGCCCAGCATTCCCCCCACCCAGGGAACAGCGGCTCAAGCCTAGTGTGGAGGGGGCAGCGCTGCACGTACCGCGTTCATCCAGGAGTATGTTCTCCATCTGAAAAGGAGAGAGAGGTCAGAGCTCACATTACCTCCTTGTTCAGGGTGTACTCAGCCAAGCGAGGCCACCTGTCCAGGACACACCGGCGGGCCTGGAAAGGGCCATATTCCCATCAGGCTGGTCGCGAGGCCCCCCTGCGGCTCACACCCCACGTCTGCCTGTGTGAGGAGACCAGTCCCTCCTCTAAGAGCCGCCCAGGGTCCACAATGGGCTGGATCAGGCCTTGGGCAGCACTCGCCCAAACTAGTGGGGGAAAGAGCAGCTGCCCACTCCCTCCACTGAGCGGAGCAGCTGAATCCAGCTCCCACCCCACCAGATGTGTGTTTGGGGCCTGGGGGGAGGTGAGGTTCCCCCATCACAGAGGAACTTGCCACCCCCCCGCTCCCCTGCTCCTGACAGCCAGCACTGACTCGCAGCCGGCAGCAGGGCAGCCCGTCACCCCGAGCGTGTCACTGACTCGGTCCAGCGAGGGGCAGGGCAGGTCAGACCCCCTCTCCCAGGGCACTCGTACCTTCACGTCTCGGTGCACAATGCCCAGGTCATGGAGATAACCTGGAAGGGGAGAAAGGAGGAGGGTCACCAGAGCCCCACCAGGCATGCTGAGGAGGACCATAGTCCTGCCCCAGTACAGGGGAAGCTGTCTGACCATCAGCTCCTGGCAGGCAGGGAGGAGCCCACACCTGGCCCCTCTGCCCCACACAGAGCCTCCTCCCCAGGGCCCATGGTGCTGGCAGCATCAGCCACACCGCTCCAGGGAACCCACAGGGACTCTGCCCCAGCACAGGTCCCTATGCAAGTGCCCCTCAGCAGGTCACTCACCCAGCGCCAGAACCAGCTCGGCTGCGAACAGGCGAATGGTGGCTTCCGCGAAGCGCCCCAAAGAGGCCCAAAGCGTGTGCAGGTCTCCGGTGCTGCAGTATGTGCACACTGCAGAGGGAGCAGGACAGACAGACAGACATTACAGCTTAGGGGGGCCCAGCACACACAGTCAGTCCAGCTGGGGAGAGCCAGGACTTCAGGCAAATGCAATTCCCTTCCCACAGATCACATCTCAGAGACCCTCTACAGACCCTGCCTCCAAGGGGCCTGCTGGAGAGACAGGGCATAGAGTGGGCATGGCCCCCGGGCTGATATTTGCAGTGGGGCTGCTTCCCTTTGCTGCTGATCCCTTCATTGCCCGAGGGCCAAGAGAACCGTGCCAGCCCCGGGTAGGGGAGCCAGGTAGGGTGACCAGACAGCAAATGTGAAAAATCGGGACAGGGGTGGGGGGTAATAGGAGCCTATATGAGAAAAAGACCAAAAAATCAGGACTGTCCCTATAAAATCAGGACATCTGGTCACCCTAGAGCCAGGCCTGCAAGAGGGAAATGCCTTTATCCTGCTCACATGACCCAGCCATGGGTGGCCATAGGGGAGGGGAGCGAGCCGCAAAGCAGCTCCTAATCCACAGGGGATTGCGGGCGGCAGAGCCAGGCTGCACTCCAGCTGCCAGAGCTCTGAGGGCGGGCAGACAAGAGGTTTAATGTCGGTCAGATGCACAGAGCCGTGTACGCGCACACGGAGAGGGAAACGCACACGGGGGGCGGGGCCCCTACTCTAGGGAGACGCCGGGGGGCAGATGGTGACTCACTAATGAAGAGATGCCGCTGTCCCTGCCAGCTGTCCCCTAAGCAGTGAACAAATGGGTGGCTGACCTGCCTCTGGGGACAAAGAAAAACAGGACTCATGAGTATCTGAGCTGGGGATGGGGACACCCACGGGGAGAAATCGGGGAGGAGGAGAAGGGGAGGAGCAGGAAGGCTCAGGACGTCCCTCTTGCCAACACGCCCTCACCCTCCCTGGGATACAGCCCTCACCCGGGGCAGGCCCCGACCTCATGGCATCTCTGGAGAGGGCTCAGGAGAGCCAGCCGCACCCAGATCCCCAATGGGGCTGGCGGCAACTTGGCTAAGAGGCACATCTGCAAACCAGATGCTGAAGCTGTGGTGCCAAGGAAGGGACGGTGCTCCTAGGGCACTGAGCCGACGTGGCCAGTACGGCCTACCTGGGACTCTGAGCCAGGAAGGTTGGTGACAGAACGAGCTCAGGGCAGCTGGCCAGGCCCCTGGGGCAGGGCAGCTTCCAGAGTCTAGTCTCTTCCCCAAGCCACCCCTCCCTTAGGGGATCCCCCTACCCCTCCGATGCGCCCCATGCCCCCAAGGAGAGCGGCAGCTACCTGGATGCTGACCTCCTCCTTGCACTGCTTCAGGGTGTCACGCCGCAGCACCTCCACTTTGGGGACCACCTACAAGAGAAGAAGCCATGGCCCCAGTGAGTCAGCACAGGAGAACGAGGCAGCGCCCTGGGCAAGGGGGGCAGTCAGACGGGCACCCACCTTCACAGCAAAGACCTTCTCCCGCCCGCAGTCCAGCACTTTCAGGACCGTCCCAAACGAGCCTTTAGCAACAAAGCCCAGAATCTAAAAGGAAGGAAGCAGTAAGTGTGCCAGGGTGTGACTGCGCCCACCAGCAGGGCCAGGCCCCGCGAGAGCAGCACGGGACTCAGCAGGGACTACCCAGGGCAGTGTCTCCTGGACAGAGAGTGGGGGGAACCATCCCAGCCTCCCGCCCCCCTGCTCCCAAAGGATGGGGGGTGAACCCCAGCCCAGGGGCGTTCCTCTCTCCAGCGTTCTGGTTGTCAGAGAGGAAAGGCGAGTAGTCGCAGGGCCGGAGGGAGAGCTGGAGGCCAGGGAACAGATGCTGCCTGAGTCCCAGCTGGAGAGCGGAGCTTGGCGACACTCCTGCACGCGGGATCGTGCGCCAGCACTGCTGGGCTCCTTGACTCCGGCTCGGCCCTGGGGCTCCCAAAGGACCATGCAGGCCACAAGAGGCCAATCCACACCCATGGGCCCTGGTCATGGCTTGTTCCCCGCCCCAGCCACCCCCCAACGGCTCGGCGCTGGGCATCGCACCTTGAGCTGAGGCTGGCCCAGTGGGGGCCGGATGGGGAACTCCGGGAGGAAGAGCGAGACGAACTGCGGGACTGGCCACCCCGTCACCACCTTCTCGCCCAGCCGGGGCAGCTTCTCGCCCGGGCCTCGCCGCTGCTGGAGGCACCGCCTCGTGGCCAAGTTGCGCTCCAGCCCGGACACCGTCACCCCAATGCCAGCCAAGACCCTCTTCCAGCTCCGGACCCAGGAGACCTCGGCTGCGAAGCCACCGCCCTGCAGAGCCAGCAGAAGCATGAGCCCCTGGCCCGGCTGCAGCCAGCTCTGGGGCAGGGCACAGAAACCAGCTGTGTGGAACGGGCCCATGGACCCACATCACAGCGAGACCCGGGCGGGGGGCGCCCCCCTGCGGCCCCGCCCCCGGTACGCACCTTGAGGGGGCCCGGCGGGGGCTCGGGCTCGCTGCTGGCAGCTCCCATCGCGTCTCCTTCCTACGGCAGCCCCGGCCCCATCGCGTCCCGGCAGCAGAAGCCGCTGCGCCCGGCCCGGCTAATCCCCCTCTGGGCCGGTTACATAAACAGGCGGGATCCCGTCCCCGCTTCATTGCCATGCGAGCCCCGCCCCCTCAT
>NW_020681532.1:0-317 GCF_002925995.2 Terrapene triunguis
TGGGGGCGGGGGGAAGCCGAGCAGGAGACTTTGCCCCCATGGTGCCCAGTGCATAAATTTAAAAACAAACACCCCAGCTCCTGCTTCCCGCCAGCCACTGATTCTCGCCCCCCCCCTCGCCCAGCCCCAGGGTGAGTCAACCAGTTTGCTCTCAATTCCCTGTCCCCGGCCAGCCCCACCCTCTGTGCTCTCCCCAGGCCCCTCCCTGGAGACAGGTGGAACCACCAGACCCAGGGAGTTTCAGTGAAACTGATACAGGGACAGGAAATCTCCCTGGGAGGGGAGCGGGGACTAGTGGTTAGAGCGGGGGGGGGGGG
>NW_020681532.1:417-1554 GCF_002925995.2 Terrapene triunguis
GGGGGGGCTGGGAGCCAGGACTCCTGGGTTCTCTCCCAGCTCTGGGAGGGGAGTGACCCTGAGTTTCAATAACCACCCTCAGGCTGTCCATGACACATCCAGTTTCTCCAGTCCAGGAGCAGTTTGAAATAAGTTGGGTGTGGTGTTTACCTTCCAGGCATTACTGCCTTGAGACTGCTATGCTCCCATGTCAGCCCCCGCCCCATCATCACCATCCTCTGTGACCCAAGACACAGCCCTGCCCCCAGTCCCATTCAACCCCAACACCAGAGCTATCCACACAGCATTAGATAACCTTTCCCCTCACTGTGCCCCCAGGCTCTAACCACCAGCCCCCACTCCCCTCCCAGAGCCAGGGAGAGAACCCAGGAGTCCTGCCCCCCCCAGCCCCCACTCCCCTCCCAGAGCCAGGGAGAGAACCCAGGAATCCTGGCTCCGACTTTCTGATCCTATTCTGCACTCAGATGTTGAACAAGGTTTCCCCGAGGAGGAGGAGGAGGAGGAGCAGCACCTGAGGATGAAGGGCAGATGAGGCCTGGTAGGTCACCTGGGCCACCATCCAGGCGGGCCATGGCCCCTGTGACCCCTGTGGTTGTGATTAGGTCTCCTATCGTGGGCTGGACGAAGGGAGTTTATTTTCCCAAATAATGCAGCTCGATAAGATTAAAGAGGCTGGATTGTTATGCAGAACTGTTTATAAACTCCCTGCCCGGATCTGGTGTGGAGCCAGCAACAGAACCCAGGAATCCTGACTCCCAGCCCCCGCTGCTCTAACCCACCAACCCCCACTCCCCTCCCAGAGCCGGGGAGAGAACCCAGGAATCCTGACTCCCAGCCCCCGCTGCTCTAACCCACCAGACCCCACTCCCCTCCCAGAGCCGGGGAGAGAACCCAGGAGTCCTGGCTCCCAGCCCCCCCTGCTCTAACCCACCAGCCCCCACTCCCCTCCCAGAGCCGGGGAGAGAACCCAGGAGTCCTGGCTCCCAGCCCCCCCTGCTCTAACCCACCAGCCCCCACTCCCCTCCCAGAGCCGGGGAGAGAACCCAGGAGTCCTGGCTCCCAGCCCCCCCTGCTCTAACCCACCAGCCCCCACTCCCCTCCCAGAGCCGGGGAGAGAACCCAGGAGTCCTGGCTCCC
>NW_020681533.1:0-7909 GCF_002925995.2 Terrapene triunguis
GCTCCTCCCCCCTCCCTCCTGAACACTGCAAGCCAGCTGATTGCTGCGGGCAGGAGGTGGGGGGAGGAGGGAGAAGGCGCTGATCTATGGGGTCTGCCAGCGGGCAGGAGGCGCTGTGGTGGGGGCGTAGGGGAGCTGATAGGGCTGCCAGCTGTGGACAAAGCAGGCAGCCAAACCACGTTATAGCGAAGCATTGCAAAACTTTAAATGGAGCATGTTCTGTAATTGAGCAGAGACGTAAGATCAAAACAACGTTAAGCGAGAGGACGTTAAGTGGGGAGTTATTGTATAGCCTTTGAATTTGTTCCGTGAATATAGTGACGTGGGAAAGAGATAGAAGGGTCACTTACAAGATAAAGAAACTGAGTGAAAGAATATTTCTAAGTTAGATTTTAAATGAAAAGATACACTATCAACCAGCAAAGGAAAAGCAGGGTCTTTTTTTCCCAAACTGCATTCAAAGAACTTATTAAAACAAGACTGTGTCTTTGTGGCTTAGAGTTATGCTGTTCACTTCAAACTTATTCAGTGAAAAAGGAACATAGCTGTAGCTACTTTGCCGCTCTTTTTGCAATCTAGTGAGGAAATAATCTTCTTCCCTAGCACTTAAGAACATAAGAACGCCCATACTGTGTCAGACCAAAGGTCCATCTATCTATCCCAGTATTCTGTCTTCCGACAGTGGCCAATGCCAGATGCCCCACAGGGAATGAACAGAACAGGTAATCATCAAATGATCCATCCCCTGTTGCCCATTCCCAGCTTCTGGCAAACAGAGGCTAGGGACACCATCCCTGTCCATCCTGGCTAATAGCCATTGATGGACCTGTCCTCCATGAACTTATCTAGTTGTTTCTTGAACCCTGTTATAGTCTTGGTCTTCACAACATCCTCTGGCAAGGAGTTCCATAGGTTGACTGTGTGTTGTGTGAAAAAATACTTCCTTTTGTTTGTTTTAAATCTGCTGCCTATTAATTTCATTTGATGATCCCTAGTTCTTGTGTTATGAGAAGGAGTAAATAACACTTCCTTAGTTACTTTCTCCACACCAGTCATGATTTTATAGACTTCTGTCACATTCCTCCTTAGTTCTCTCTTTTCCAAGCTGAAAAGTTCCAGTCTTATTAATCTCACCCCATATGGCAGCTGTTCCGTACCCCTAATCATTTTTGTTGCCCTTTTCTGAACCTTTTCCAATTCCAATATATCTTTTTTGAGATGAGGCGACCACATCTGCATGCAGTATTCAAGATGTGGGCGAACCATGGCTTTATATAGAAGCAATATGGTATTTTCTGTCTTATTATCTATCCCTTTCTTAATGATTCCCAACATTCTTAGTTTTTTTGACTGCTGCTGCACATTGAGTGGATGTTTTCAGAGAACTATCCACAATGACTCCAAGATCTCTTTCTTGAGTGGTAACAGCTAATTTAGACCCCATCATTTTATATGGATAGTTGGGATTATGTTTTCCAATGTGCATTACTTTGCATTTATCAACATTGAATTTCATCTGCCATTTTGCTGCCCAGCCACCCAGTTATACCTGACCTGTAGCTCTCAAACTCCACATGGGCCTGTGTGAGTCTCTCTTCTAGCATTTGAATGAGGCAAGAAACACTCAATTCAAAACCAAAGAGAGGGAAAGATTGGTACACAGGCAGATGGATTATACCTGTATTTTAAATATTGGTAACCAAGGGTCCAAGCCAAAGCCCACTAGAGTCAATCAGATTCTTTCTGTTGACTTCTGCAGGCTTTGAGGCAGGCCCAAGGAAAGCTGTGTGAAACCTGGCGGGTTAAATTAATATGAGCCTAACAAATCATAACACATGAGTTAGGGATCTAGGTTTCCTTGGTGTTTGGATTCTGCCTCCTCCCCACCATGTCCAACAGGCCCCTGCATAGGTGCTGTAACTAGGGGTGCTGCCACACCCCCTAGCTTGAAGTGGTTTCCATCATATACAGGGTTTAGAGTTTGTTTCAATGGCTCTCAGCACCCCCACTATACAAATTGTTCCAGCACCTGGGCCCCTGTGCAAATCACCTTGTCACTGAAGTCATCTGGGTGGGGGCTTGCTTGGTGGCTCAGTCCTCCCAAGATCTTCAGAGACACTGGATGGCTGCTCTCCCTTCTTTAGGGTGACCAGATAGCAAGTGTGAAAAATCGGGATGGGGGGGCCAATAGGTGCCTGTATGAGAAAAAGGCCCAAATATCGGGACTGTGCCTATAAAATCGGAATATCTGGTCACCCTACCCTTCTTGTATCTTCAGAGGAAAGCCTAGTAAGCATGCTGTCACCAGTGCTTTTTAGGGGTTCAAAGATGCGGGAGCACCACCTGCATTCACTGCTGTTGGCCACCTGAACAAATCTGGACCCTGAGCAACACTCTTGAACCCTATGAGCTGGTAGCCAGAGAAATCCTGGGGTCTCATCTGGAGGAGAGGATTTGTGTGGAAAGAGGAGAAAGGTCACAGCAGTCCTGTAGAGAAAAGGGGGGGATTGAGAGAAGGCCAGGACTGCTCCTAGAGAGGGTTTTTTAAACATGGCCAGAAATTCAGCCCAGGTTCCCAAACCTCAGCAAACCTTTTTGCAAACTTCAGGGAGTTTTGTGTTCACAATGGGTATTTCTACACAGCAGCTGGGAGGTGAAATTCCTAGCATAGGTAAACATATACGAACCAGCTCTGTTCAAGCTAGTGACGAAAATAGCAGTATGGCTCTGGTGACACAGGTCGTGTTTTAGGCTAACCACCCAAGTAGGCACCCAGGGGGTTGGGCAGGGCAGCTAGCCCAAGCCACGGCCCATGCCACAGCAGACCTACTGCTATTTTCAGCATGCCAGCTGGAGCAGAGCTAGCACATGCATGTCTACCTGCACTAAGGATCGCCCCTTCCAGCTGCTATGGAGTTACACCCAAAGAAATCTGAAACCAGGCAATCCCCATGGCTTTAATTTATTTATCTCTAGTAGCCAAATAAAGGCTTTGATATTATAGTTTATGCTCTCATATAGTTATATTCATTCAGAGTTACTATTTTAGTATTCTAGTCAGTGTATTTCATTTTATGTAGAAAAAATGAAATCTTAGAACTGCAGGCCCTAACTAGAGCATCTTCTATTGAGTCTTTGCTGAGATGGGTGGAGATCACCTGGTCTTTATGTGATTTGAAATTGTGTGGTTTAGAGGCACAGATTTACGAAGTTATTTAGGCACCTGAAGATGCAGACAGGCACCTCGTGGGATTTTCAAAAGCACCAATAAGAGTTAGGCACTTAATTTGCTTAGGTGCTTTTGTAAATCCCACTAGGCGCCTCTCTGCATCTTTGGGTGCCTAAATGCTTTTGTAAATCTGACCCAGAGTGCCTAAGGAAGGCCTGCCGTAGTCTAGAACAATATACTGTAATTGAATCTAGTAGCCTATTGAGAACCATTTGTGTTACCTCTGCTAACATCAGAAATGTCCATTGTGGAAGCAAGTGGACATATTTGGCATTGGCTAGTTTCTAATGTGAATGTAAGAGTTTGCAGGTTATCAAAGTGTGAGTTACTGAGGTGTTACAAAAACTAAAGCAGGATAAAGGGTAATACCCTGTCTCAAATGAAGAACAATTTAGTGATTTCTTTTCAGAGCCCACTTATATACCATTTGCACAATTAAATATCCCAGCTCAGCAGAAGTTTATGGCCCCTGCTCTACAGCTGCATTACTGTGACGGGAATTCCTCAATGGTGTAGAGCCAGCATAGTGCCTTTTCCTACCCCCCTCTTGTTCTACTATAGGAGATATGGCCCAGACCCACAAAGGGATTTAGGCATTGCCACACTGAGCTTAACTTTTAAGAACCTAGAAAAATCACAGGAACAGCACTGTGGTTCACAAAGCTTGAGTTAGGCAGCTAGGCTCCCTGTACAATGGATGAGATGAGACAGGTGCCTTAGACTGTGATCCACAAAAGCTGGCATGCTAGGTAGGGAGCCTCCTAAGCTAGCCAGGGGGGAGATGTTGATGAGAGGGGTGTGTGCTAAACCCTGCCTCTCCCTCTGGGATAGACACTGAAGTCTGGGCAGTAGGGAGGCACCTGTCTCTCCTAGTGATCCATAAACAGGAACCCGCCACTCTCAGTTAGGTGGCTTAGGCACCTAAGGCATTTCTTGTGGGAATGAGTTAGGTACCTACCTTGCTCCCCACAAAACTGCTGGAGGAGGAAGAGGAGCCGATGGCATTGGTGGTAATGATGCCCACCTTATAACTTTAAGCTCTATGGTTAGAGCACTCTCCTGAGAGATAGGAGACCCACATTCATGTCCTTTCCCCTCCCTGGCAGAGAGGGGGAAACTGAATATGGGTGTCCCACATCCTAGATGAGTGCTCTAACCACTGGGCTAAAAGGTGGGCAGCAGCAAAACCACCCCCTCCTCCTTTGAATTTGGAATGGGATCAGATCTGGTGGGTGGTCTCTGAGCATGCCTACTGGATCAGGCCCCACACATGACTTAGGCAGACCAATGCCTATCTTCCCCTTGTTCATGAATCACTCCGCGGCTTAGGTGAGAGATAGGCATCCAGTACATAGAGGGAGGCAGCAGTGCTTATGCCCAGAGGCAGAAACGTAGGCTCTGAAGGAACTTTTACCTTGAAAACTTAGGTGCTGCATGAGTTTAGGGGCCTACAGGGTTTGGCAGGAATTTTGTGGAGCCAAACCTGGGACTTAGGCATCTAAACATCTTTGTGAATCTGAGCCTATATCCCTGAGGAGGGGAATGCATTATGGCCAGAGTACCCCACACTCCAGCAACTGCCAGCTTCCAGAAGGCCTCTTGAGGCCATGAACAGCTGGAGCTTGGCATAATTTAGTGTAGTCCTGCTGCAATTTAAGCTATGGGACTGGATTGATCCTGGGATGGGCTAGGATGGCAATTACATGGCCTGAAAACGGCAACACAATTTTTAAAGTTGTTCAAAAAATAATTAAAGACCAAGATTTAGTTTTTACTCTCTCTCACCCACGTATCTTTTAGTACCCAGTCTTGGTCCCTTTGAAGTCCAATGCCTCTAATAAGTATTAAATTTGCATGGAACCACACTTTAATTAACTTTAATTTAATTCACATCAACACAGAGATTAAAACCTCTGAAAGCAAATCACAAAATAATGACATAGGAGCAGAAAGTTCCTACAATTTGGAAAACATAATTTGAGGATGTTATGCTGGTAATAGTTCTAATAATCTGTTAAACCATACAAATAAAACTACTGTATATGTAAGTCTACTATAGGCAGCTTCACTCCTACAGCCATCCTAAAGACTTTAATATAGGCCAGTCCCAGCACCAATTCATTCCCTTGAAATTTAGACAGCCAAAAAGAACAGGCTCTGCATCTGAAAATTCCATCTTCCATCATAGATTTAGGGAGATTGAAAAAGATATTTTAATAGCATGCAGGATAATGGTTCTTCTTACTTCATATAGTGCATTGAGAAATAAGGCATATTGTTTGGCCTGTCATTTCTTCGTACATCAACAATCACGTGCTGCTGATACATTCCCTTTGAGAGGATTGCCCGGCTGGAGAAATGATGCTGAAAGGTTTAAACACCACAAACTCATTACAGTGTTCTGGAAGTATGGCTGTGTCAGAGCTGGATTAATTTTGGAGGCAATAGGGCTGTGGTCCAAAGTCATCCAGCTACAGAGGTCCCCAGCTTCACAAGGGCCAGCTATAGAGATAGGTGACTTGTCTGTTAAAATCTCAAGGGTGATACTGCAGATTAGAAGAGGCATTCACACACTAAAGCTGTCAGTCTAGACAAAATCCAGCACCTTTCTCTGGAATAAATAAACTATGCTTCATATCTTGGGCCTGGTCTACACTAGGCGTTTATGTCGACTTTAGCGCCGTTACATCGACTTAACCCTGCACCCGTCCACACCACGAAGCTATTTAGTTCGACATAGAGCTCTCTTTAATTCGATTTCTGTACTCCTCCCTAACGAGGGGAGTAGCGCTAAATTCGACATAGCCATGTCGAATTAGGCTAGGTGTGGATGGAAATCGATGCTAATAGCTCCGGGAGCTATCCCACAGTGCACCACTCTGTTGATGCTCTGGACAGCAGTCCGAGCTCGGATGCTCTGACCAGCCACACAGGAAAAGCCCCGGGAAAATTTGAATTCCTTTTCCTGTCTGGGCAGTTTGAATCTCAGTTCCTGTTTGGACATCGTGGCGAGCTCAGCAGCAGTGGCAACGATGCAGAGCTCTCCGGCAGAGATGCCCGTGCAATCTAATAGAAAGAGGGCCCCAGCATGGACTCATCGGGAAGTCTTGGATCTCATCGCTGTGTGGGGAGATGAGTCCGTGCTTTCCGAGCTGCGCTCCAAAAGACGGAATGCAAAGATCTATGAGAAGATCTCTAAAGCCATGGCAGAGAGAGGATACAGCCGGGATGCAACGCAGTGCCGCGTGAAAATCAAGGAGCTGAGACAAGGCTACCAGAAGACCAAAGAGGCAAACGGACGCTCCGGATCCCAGCCCCACACATCCCGTTTCTACGAGGCACTGCATTCTATCCTAGGTGCGGCCGCCACCACTACCCCACCAGTGACCGTGGACTCTGAGGATGGGATATTGTCCGCGGCCGGTTCCTCAGCGGACGGGGAAGAGGAGGAAGGAGATGAGGAGGACGAGGCAGTCGACAGCGCTTACAACGCTGATTTCCCCGACAGCCAGGATATCTTCATCACCCTCACAGAGATCCCCTACCAACCGTCCCCAGCCGTTATCCCAGACACAGATTCAGGGGAAGGATCAAGCAGTAAGTGTTTTAAATATCTAAACATTTATTTATAACATAACTGGCATATTTAAAATATTAACAATTTCTAAAGTGCTTTAAAACATGTAAACATTTATTTACAACATAACAGGAACATGTAAAATATTAACAATTGCTAAAGTGCTTTAAAAGTTGTAAACCTTGAAGTGCAACAAAATGGGAATATGTACAAAGGGTATCTCATGATTATTCTCTCTTTGGGCGCTTCAATATTTAGTCCGAACTATTTTAAAAAAATTTCACAATGTCCGCTTCTTCATGATTATGCTGCACAAGACGCTCCACTCTTTAATCCCTCCAAGGACACCTAAGCCAAAAACTGGTCAATATATCCGGGGATAGAGGCGAGATCCTCTGGGGAGAACTCCTCATAGGCCTCCTGCAAGTACTTTTCCAGCCTCATGAGCAGGTTCCTGGGTAGGGAGAGCTTATTAGGCCCCCCGTGGTACGAGACGTTTCCCTGCCACAACGCAAGCAGGTACTCGGGGATCATGGCCTTGCACAGCATTGCAGCATATGGCCCCGGTTTCTGCAGGCTTTCCCGAAGCATCCTTTCCTTCTGGTTCTCCGAGACCCTCAGGAGGGTGATGTCGGCCATGGCGCCCTGCTTTGAATTAGGTAGGGGAAAGTTAGTATTGGGACTGCTTGCCCGTTCCTTTACAGAACGGTAACCGCCGGTTTACAGCCACGCGGTTTACAGCCGTGAGGGGGTGGGACAGGGACAGAGTTCATGCTTGCAGGATTGCTGCCAGCAAAGACTCGCATTGCTTTCTATGTGAAAGGAGGCCAGTGCCACTCTTAAAGTTTTAAGCAGCCACAAGTCTACGGCTTACCATGTTTGCCAGCTAGACAAAGTCCGGTGTCCTGCCCTGCTCCTCCGCTCGCCACAGCAAGACCGCAGGCACTGTAGGCGAGGGTCGAAAATTCGACCTTGTCCTCAGTACGCGTGTGATAGGTGCTCTGCATGGTCTTGTTCACAGAGAAAGACTATGTTCTCTGTTCACAGATACATTGATCTGTCTCAGGAATTCACTCCCTTTTTCCAATTCCCACAGCCACATC
>NW_020681534.1:0-743 GCF_002925995.2 Terrapene triunguis
CCTCCAGCACAGCACTCCACCATCTCTGTGCATCTAGAGCAGAGAGAATATATATGCACCAGCAGCAGACACAATTTTCTACACTTTGGGTCCTAGTGGCACCCCCCCACAGTCTGGCACATGAGGCGGCCACCTCAGTTCGCCTCATGGTAAGGCCAGCTCTGCTTCCCGCATATCTGTAGTTCTCTGTCATTCGCTCTGTGTGGCTATGCTACTGGGTTCCCGGCCCCCTGGTGGGAGATCGCAGCTCCCCTGCCGTGGGAGAACAGGAGTCTGGAGCCTAGTCTGGCCACTCTATGCCAGCCACAAAGGTGCTGCAGCTGATCAGGGGAGACTCTTGTGTGGGAGCAGCATGAAGCTGCTGTACACACCCTACGCTGCCCCTGTCACAGTCTCCAGCATGGACTGCATGCCTGAGGTGGGGCTGGAAGAGGATGAGTCTGGGCCCTTCAGGGCTATGGCCCCTTTTAGGGGTCAGACCTCCTGGGTTTTCTGCAAGAGATCCTTCCTGTTGGGAGTAGTGCATGAAAGCCCCACTGAGTTTATACAGCACATGCATGACTCCTCCTTTTCAGCTCCAGATGGCACACGATAATTCAGTGCTATCATCCCGCTCACACAATATGCTACTGCATGGGTTCCCAGCCTGGGGACCACAACCACCATGCTCTTCCCCAAGCACTAAATGGAGCACACGATACGCTACTGCATGGGTTCCCAGCCTGGGGACCACAGCCACCATG
>NW_020681534.1:753-1721 GCF_002925995.2 Terrapene triunguis
CTACTGCATGGGTTCCCAGCCTGGGGACCACAGCCACCATGCTCTTCTCTGAGTGCTAAATGGAAGCGGGTCCCAGATCCTAGCTAGATGTCCTGTGGTGGCTCCTTATGAAAAAGGTTGAGGACCAAGGCTGTTTTATTCTGCCAAGCAAAATTTATGCTGTGTTCCATGCCATCATATGCAGCAGGGCTGGCTCCAGGCACCAGCGAAGGAAGCAGGTGCTTGGGGCGGCCAATGGAAAGGGGCGGCATGTCCGGGTCTTCGGCAATTCGGCGGCGGGTCCCTCCATCCCTCTCTTCCTCTTTGAGCTGCCGCTGAAGTGCCGCCGAAGAGGAAGAAAGGGAGCGAAGGACCCACCGCCGAATTGCCACAGAAGAATGAAGCAGCGCGATTGAGCTGCCACTGAAGTGCCGCCAATCGGCTTTATCTTTTTTTTTTTTTCTGCTTCACCGCTTGGGGCGGCAAAAAAGCCGGAGCCAGCTCTGATATGCAGTACACGGCTACCACTCACCATTCGACTGTCCTATTGCTAGGTTTGGCAGAATTCAATCCTAATTTTTTTATAATTTTGACGGAAAATATCATTGTTTATTTTTTAGCATTTTTTAGATATTTTATCAATTTAAATGTTCACAATTACACAAAAATCTGGGTTTGAAGCATTTTTTATATTTTTTATTTATTAAAATTTTCACAGTTGCAGGAATTTATGCGGGTGGCCAGACAATGGGGCGTGAAAATTTTAATTATGATAGATGTTGAGATTCCAAAATTTAAAGCTTTATTATCATTAAAACAAAATGGCAACATCATATATCAAAATATACAAACAAAATACCCTTAAGTCAAATGCTAAGAAGTTTTCAAGCCGCATTTTTCTTCGCTTCACTCAGCTGTAAATTTTGATTATTTTCTATGGAAACAGTTTTTCGTCAGTTTGTGTGTGTGCGGTGAAATTGACATTTATG
>NW_020681535.1:0-3214 GCF_002925995.2 Terrapene triunguis
TCTCTCCCCCCGGCGGCCGGGGGGAGGGCGCCGGGAGGGAGGGCGGCGAGCCCGGCCGTGGCCCCGCTCTCCCCGGGGGCCGGAGCGCCGCGCCGCCCCCCTCCAGGTGCCGCCCCAAGCACCAGCTTGGTGGGCTGGTGCCTGGAGCCAGCCCTGTTTGTGCCCCTGTGCGACCATTTGTCTCTGACAGAGAGATTCTTCGCTCCTTGTGCGCCAGAGCAAAATGGTGCCCGTTTCGCAGCTGCAGCTGGTGTGGTCCGGCCCGGGGGGGTTTAGAGACCTTCACACTCACCTCTGCAAAAATGTTTTTTTTTTTTTAAAGAATGAAAAAAGTTTTCTAAAAGGCAACATAAAAAGCCGGAAGCAATAAATAAACCCTCCAAAACCAATGAATAAAATCGGAAAATAATCAAGTGAGAGAAGCAAAAAGAAAGACAATACAATAGGAAGAATAACAGCCGTCCCTAAAACAACTAAACGCCAATGCCCCAAACCCCTCAACCACACCCCGGCACTTTCTGACCAGCAGCAACACACTGTACTGACAGGGGCCCCCGCATTTCCTTTAATCCACTTGTAGCTTTTTAGAGACACAGTTTGAGAGAGAGAGATCGCAACAAACAACGCCCCCCCATCCCACTTTTTGACATGAAAATGGAAGATCATTTATTTGACAGGAGCAATCAAACTGCGTTTTCTCAATCCATTGCCAGATCGATAGTGTAGCGAAGGGAGGGTTGTGTATCTGTGAAGCGACAGAAGAACTGTGGGGGAGGGGATGTTTTTAGTGTGGACAAGGAAGTGTGTAGTTTTCATTCTTATTAATGGGTGGACAGAAAGACTGGGGGGAATCTGGGGTTAACAGCCAGGTCAAGTGAAAGCTACAAACGGCCTCCTCTGTCAGAGGTTACCATGGGTGAGCTGATGCGCGGTTTACAAATAGCCCTGGTTTTGTAACTAGTGAGGAAAAGGCTGGAGAGGCTGACAAGAAGCCACACCCAGGGAGAGACAGAGAAGAGACACGGGCATGCACAGGGAAGGAGAGAGAGAGATCCGGACTCAGTCAGGCCCTGTGGGTGGGAGGTGGAGTGTAAGTTACAGGGATGTGGACAGATCTGGTCCTGTCATTTCCAGAGATTTCGGGGCTTTGTCAGCTCAGGGGACGAACTGGAGATGTGATGCTATTTCCCCCCACCCTCCTCTTCAAACCGTAACCTATTTCCTCCCCGCCCGCAGGCTGGCGCCAGGTCACAGCTGGTATTTCGGGGGAATGGCGGCATGGCGGGGAGAGCTCAGTGAGCTCCTTCGCTCCCGGGAGCAGCTGGCTACATGTTTATTTGAACTCTCCCAGCCTTCTTCCTAGGGGCGCTTTCCCAGCTGCAGCTGGTAGCCTCTGGCCCTGGGGTGGGGGAGGTCTCCGAGCCCCTCACACTGACCTGTGCGGTCTCCGGGTCCTCCATCGCTGAACAGTATTACTACCGGCACTGGGTCCGTCAGCCTCCTGGAGAAGGGCTGGAATCCATGGGATGGGTATATCCGTATAACGGGGACACACGCTGCCAGGGCCGGCTCTAGGCACCAGCAAAACAAGCTGGTGCTTGGGATGGCACATTTTTAGGGGCGGCATGGCCGGCGCCAGAATGCCGCCCCTAAAAATGTGCCCCGGCCGCCCTAGCTCACTTCCGCTGCTGCTGCTGCTTGCTCGCCACAGCGGGGAAACAGCTGATTCGCTCGCTGCTACTCGCCCTCCCTCCCAGTCTCTCAAACCTGGGAGGGAGGGGGAGATCCCGAGCGGCCGCGGCGCCCCCTTCCTCCCAGGCTTGAGAGCCTGGGCGGGAGGGGGAGACTCCGAGTGGCCGTGGAGCGGCGCCGCTTCTCCCCCTCCCTCCCTCCCTCCTAGGCTTGAGAGCCTGGGGGGAGGAGGCAGGGCTGGGGATTTGGGGAAGGGGCGGAGTTGAGGCGGGGCCGGGGTAATTAAAAAACGGGGGGGCGGCCAAAATTGTTTTTGCTTTGGGCTGCAAAAATCCTAGAGCCGGCCCTGCGCGCTGCGCCCCGTCTCTCGAAGCCGAGTCACCATCTCTACAGACACCGCCAAGAACCAGTTCTCCCTGACGCTCCGCTCGCTGACAGCTGCAGACACCGCCACCTATTACTGCGGCAGGAGCTACACAGTAACAGAGGCACAGGGAGGGCTGGGACAAAAAGTGAGCATCTTAAAATGATAACTGGGCCCATGCAGGCCGATAGAGAGTCCCAGGGAGGGAAATGCAGCAGGAAGGGATGAAGGGCTTGTTTTGCTCTTGAACGGTGCAGAAATTTGGGAAAAAACAACAAAAGGAAAAGCAAATAAACAAAAAAGCAAACCCACCCCAAGAACAACAATAACAAGGCAACAAATAAAGCCCAAAGTAATCACCAAAGCAGCTAATCAATAGACGATAGGAAATGACGACAAATAACCCCCAAAGGACTACACACAAATCAATTCCCAACACACAGAAATCAGTTATCAAACACTTCGCAACAAACACTAACCAATACAACACAACAGAATCAACATGTGATCCTGAATGTTTATTTACATTCATTGCGACTCTTTTAGGGGTACACAATTTATTTGAAAGCATCGATACAAAACGTGCAACAAACATAGCCAACAAGTGCAAATCAGATTTTACCATGAGAAAACCCCTCTTAGAGCAACGGAAGATCTGTTGCTTTAAAGAATGAAGGAAAGTGAAACTGCAATTTTTTCAAGCTCTCCGGGGTCTAGGTCAGTAAAAGTGGGTGGGAAGGAGGTGAGAGTTGAAGAATCGGTGGGGAACAGAGACAGAGAGGGGGTGGGGATTTCAGAGGTGGTGAATAGGGTTACCATCCGTCCGGGTTTCCCCAGACATGTCCGGCTTTTGGGTCTTTAAATAGCCGTCCGGGGGGAATTTGTCAAACGCTAAAAATGTCCGGGATTTCCCCCCGGACGGCTATTTAAAGACCAAAAAGCGGCTGACAGGGCAGCCGCGCCGGATTGAGCCGCTCACTTGGGGCCGCTCCGGCAGCAAAAGCCCCTCCCCCGCTTCCCCTGCAGCTTCAGCAACGCTGGTAGCAAAACGGGAGAAGGAGCTGTTTGTGCCGCTACAAGTGTTGGATGGGTCAGGGGTTCTGGGGGTGGTCTGTCAGGGGGCAGGGGTGTGGAGAGGGATTGGGGCAGTCAGGGGAC
>NW_020681535.1:3224-4993 GCF_002925995.2 Terrapene triunguis
GGGGGCAGGGGTGTGGAGAGGGATTGGGGCAGTCAGGGGACAGGGAGGGTTAGATGGGTTGGGGGTTCGGGGGGGGGGGCAGTCAGGGAACAGGCAGCGGTTGGATAGGCGTGGGAGTCCCGGGGATCTGGTGGGGGCGGGGGTGTGGATAGGAGTCAGAACAGTCAGGGGACAGGTAGGGTGGGGGGGTCTCAGGAGGGAGCAGTTGGGGACAAAGATAAGGGAGGCTTAGATAAGGGGTGGGGTCCCGGGGGGTGATTAGGGGCAGGGGTCCCGGGAAGGGGCGATCAGGGGACAAGGAGCAGGGAGGGTTGGATGGGTTGGGGGTTCTGTGGGGGGCAGTCAGGGGGGCGGGAATTGGGAGGGAGTGGCTAGGGGGCGGGGCTACACCCCCACCCCGGAGTGTCCTCTTTTTTGAAAGTTCAAATATGGTAACCCTAGTGGTGAAAGGATCAGGGAGTCTGACTTCTTTAGGGGTTTTATTGGGATTTAATTGCCTAACTCCCTTAGGCAGCTTTGGAAATCCCAACCAAGATCACAAGCAGGGTGTGGAAGCAGAGAAAGAACTAACAGGAAGGGGATTGCAATGCATGACAGTTTGTTAACAAGAGCCTTGGCCCTGCGCCTCTTAAAGAGACAGTGACAGAGGTTAGAACAATTGGCCGGTCGTGACCTCCGCTCCACCTTCGCTAGGGAGCAGCATCGCGCGCAGGGCGCTTTGGGTGTCACTGTTGTGTGTGTTGCAGGGGCTAGAGAGAGAGACTGCGCGCGCACACAGATGGGGACACACGCAGAGACAGACACAATAAGACGGGCACAGACACTCGGATCCAGAGGCGGACACACACGCACACTGACATAGGCAGGCGCACACACACACACACACACACACACACACAGAGCTTTTCCCACGGCAGCTCCTGATCCCCTGTTCACACAGAAGCTGCCGTCACCCCGCGGCACTTCATTTCCCCCCAGAATTTGAATAGGTGACGGCGGTTAATTTTCTTTCCCCCAGTGGTTACAGAAATGCCGGGATCTCTGTGGCTGTGTCTCTGCGCGCTGCCGCTGTTCCCAGGTGAGCTCCGGGCGGAGGGGCCGGGGCCTGTCTATGGGACTTTCCTCGCCCCGTGACTCCCTCGCAATTCTCTCCCTTCTAGGTTCGGTGGCGGGGAACTCGCTGACCCAGATCCCGGCTTCCCTGCCAGCCACGAAAGGGCAGCGGGTGGAGATCAGGTGTCAATACAGCACCTCCTACACCAGCTACGCCCTGGACTGGTACCAGGAGCTGCCGGGGAACCAACCCCTGTTCCTGCTGGGCAGATACTCCGGTGGCTCGGAGCGCAAATCCAGTTCGGTGGCACCTTGGTTCTCCTCCCAGCTGGACAAGGGAGTGAAATCATTCAAACTAACCGTAGACGGGGCGCAGCGGGCTGACTCAGCGGTGTATTTCTGCGCTCTCTGGGATCCACCGAGCTGCAGCGCTCACCGGGATCTGGACACAAACTGCCGGGGGCGGGGGCAGGTGTCTGAAAGGCGGTTCAGTGTAATTTGAGCTCTCAGCCCAAGTAGATCCGTTGGGAGACACACTTCAGCCCTCCTGGAAAAACAGTTTTGGAGGACATAGGTTGCACGAAGGAGATGAGACGCTTTGCAATCTAAGTAGCTACGACACACGGAAGAAGCAACACAACCTGAATTTTAGAGACGGGCAGCTGAGGTGCAGAGGCGCGAAGTGACTTGGCCTACGTGACACAGTGAGAGGGCAG
>NW_020681536.1:0-4830 GCF_002925995.2 Terrapene triunguis
TTTGCTCTGCCCCCCCGTCCCCTTCCCCCCGCATCCCGATATTTCATCCCTGTGATCTGGTCACCCTAGCAACAAGGGTGATGTCGTGATGGGAGTCTGCTATAGACCACCAGACCAGGGGGATGAGGTGGACGAGGCTTTCTTCTGGCAACTAGCAGAAGTTGCTAGATCGCAGGCCCTGGTTCTCATGGGAGACTTTAATCACCCTGATATCTGCTGGGAGAGCAATACAGCAGTGCACAGACAATCCAGGAAGTTTTTGGAAAGTGTAGGGGACAATTTCCTGGTTCAAGTGCTGGAGGAACCAACTAGGGGCAGAGCTCTTTTTGACCTGCTGCTCACAAACCGTGAAGAATTAGTAGGGGAAGCAAAAGTGGATGGGAACCTGGGAGGCTGTGACGGTGCTGCCTGTGGGAGCGAGCTGAGGTCACTCAATTAGGGTGAAATGCAAACAGAATGGGGCAGACAAACCCCAAACGCTGGTGGTTATTCCAATACTTAGATTTACCAACCAGCACAGAACAGCTTCTGTATTACCTCACTGGTTACTCAGAATTCCAAACAATGCAGTTCCCTTAAAGTGCCCAGCCTCAGGCCTCCGTCCAGACACACTTGGCAGATATGATGATGATTATTGAAAATCTTATCTCATCATATAAAAGAAAAGATTCTTCCAATCTCAAAGGATCAGCCACATACCCAGGTCCAATTATAACTTAGATCTTACCCAAAATACACGCTTCTAGCCAATTCTTGTTAACTAAACTAAAATTTATTAAAAAAGAAAAGAGAGAGAGTGTTGGTTAAAAGATCAGTATACAGACAGACTTGAATTCAATTCTTGAGGTTCAGATACAGCAGAGATGAGCTTGTAGTTGCCAAAAGTCCTTTTAGAAATAGTCCAGAGGTTATAGTCCAATGTCCATATTCAGGGTGGCTCCAGTCAGTGACTGGGGATCTCAATCCTTGTGGCTTAAGGTTTCCCCTTCTTGAAACCCAAAGCAAATCTGAGATGAAGAAGGATCGTGTCCCAGGGTTCTTATACATTTCCAGCAGCCGCTTGCCCTGAGAAAACAATAGGCCTAACTCTCCTTCCAAACATCCTGGCGATTAGCACAGGATAGAATCATAGAATATCAGGGTTGGAAGGGACCTCAGGAGGTCATCTAGTCCAACCCCCTGCTCAAAACAGGACCTAATCCCAACTAAATCATCCCAGCCAGGGCTTTGTCAAGCCTGACCTTAAAAACCTCTTAGGAAGGAGATTCCACCACCTCCCTAGGTAATCCATTCCAGTGCTTCACCACCCTCCTAGTGAAAAAGTTTTTCCTAATATCCAATCTAAACCTCCCCCACTGCAACTTGAGACCATTGCTCCTTGTTCTGTCATCTGGTACCACTGAGAACAGTCTAGATCCATCCTCTTTGGAACCCCCTTTCAGGTAGTTGAAAACAGCTATCAAATCCCCCCTCATTCTTCTCTTCTGGAGACTAAACAATCCCAGTTCCTTCAGCCTCTCCTCATAAGCCATGTGCTCCAGACCCCTAATCATTTTTGTTGCCCTCCGCTGGACTCTTTCCAATTTCTCCACATCCTTCTTGTAGTGTGGAGCCCAAAACTGGACACAGTACTCCAGATGAGGCCTCACCAATGTCGAATAGAGGGGAATGATCACGTCCCTCGATCTGCTGGCAATGCCCCTACTTATACAGCCCAAAATGCCGTTAGCCTTCTTGGCAACAAGGGCACACTGTTGACTCATATCCAGCTTCTCGTCCACTGTAACCCCTAGGTCCTTTTCTGCAGAACTGCTACCTAGCCATTCGGTCCCTAGTCTGTAGCAGTGCATGGGATTCTTCGGTCCTAAGTGCAGGACTCTGCACTTGTCCTTGTTGAACCTCATCAGGTTTCTTTTGGCCCAGTCCTCTAATTTGTCTAGGTCCCTCTGTATCCTATCCCTACCCTCCAGCGTATCTACCACTCCTCCCAGTTTAGTGTCATCTGCAAACTTGCTGAGAGTGCAGTCCACACCATCCTCCGGATCATTAATGAAGATATTGAACAAAACCGGCCCCAGGACCGACCCTTGGGGCACTCTGCTTGATACCGGCTGCCAACTAGACATGGAGCCATTGATCACTACCCGTTGAGCCCGACGATCTAGCCAGCTTTCTATCCATCTTATAGTCCATTCATCCAGCCCATACTTCTTTAACTTGCTGGCAAGAATACTGTGGGAGACCGTATCAAAACCTTTGCTAAAGTCAAGGAATAACACATCCACTGCTTTCCCCTCATCCACAGACCCAGTTATTTCCTCATAGAAGGCAATTACTGTTCCTGATCACTTTCCTCTCCTCTAAGTGCTTCAGAATTGATTCCTTGAGGACCTGCTCCATGATTTTTCCAGGGACTGAGGTGAGGCTGACTGGCCTGTAGTTCCCCGGATCCTCCTTCTTCCCTTTTTTAAAGATGGGCACTACATTAGCCTTTTTCCAGTCATCCGGGACCTCCCCCAATCACCATGAGTTTTCAAAGATAATGGCCAAAGGCTCTTCAATCACATCCACCAACTGCTTTAGCACCCTCGGATGCAGTGCATCCGGCCCCATGGACTTGTGCTCGTCCAGTTTTTCTAAATAGTCCCGAACCACTTCTTTCTCCACAGAGGGCTGGTCAGTGTGAACCCCTGTGGGAGGGGGGCTCGGCCGACACCAGGGCACTGAGAGCTGGGAAATGTGTCTGTGGGGGGGGGGGGGGCGGGGGGGGGCTCGGCCGGACGGTGACACCAGGGCACTGAGAACTGGGAAATGTGTCTGTAGGTTGGTGGGGTCAGAGGGGGGCTTGGCCGGACGGTGACACCTGCACTTTACCATCTCTGACCATGCGCCTGGCCTCATGCTGAGCTAGGGAACAATCCCAGAGGACGCTGAGAAGCAGGAGGGGTCAGAGCAGACCCACGGGAAGGACTGAGGGTTTGGGATCCTGCTGGAGAGTTACTGGGCTCCTGGCGTATCTCCTCCAGTGAACATGAGAGGTGCCATATGGGGCGAGACTAATCTCTGAGAATGGCCAACACCAGGGATTCATAGGGAATGAATAGAACAGGGGAATTCTGGAGTGATCCACCCGTCTTCCCTTCTGGCAGGCGGAGGTTATGGAGACCTAGAGCATGGGGTTTTGTCCCTGACTATCTTGGCTCATAGCTATTGATGGACCTGTTCTCCAGGAACTTGTCTAGTTCCTTTTTGAACCCAGTTATACTTTTGGCTTTAGAACGTCCCCTGGCAACAAGTTTCTCAGTGTGGTAGAAATTTCTGTCCGTTCCAGCTGAGGAATAAGGAGAGACGGACACAGATAGTCAAGCAAGGAGCCCCAGAAGGGGCGATCCATTTATTTCAATTGCAATTGGGTTCGAGCTCATAAGTCAGCAAGAACAAAGAAAATACTTACACCAAAGTATTATATGCAGTTGACTATGATAATCTATCGCTCTATGATTGGCCAAAATTTGCTATCATTACCATACATAATTAGCAAGTTACATGTATTTGCCCCTCTTGTGACCCCTTATTGTTCATCCACTTGCCCCCTCCTCCTTGCTTATTTTGCAAACCAAGCAGTTAATTATCTACAGGACACAGGCATAGGAAGTTCCACTGTCTGTAGGTTTGGAGTTTGGCTACATTTCCTCTCGAAGGAACTTCCTGAGTTAAGACAACCTATAGATGACCCTGCGTGTACGTGACAAATTTGCCCCCTGGCAGTTAAGTAGAATAATTTTATATCAATTTCCCCCCTTTGATCATGACCCATATAATGGGCTCATGATCATGTAAGCAGAGTCAGGATGAGCTCTACCCTGACATCTGGTGGTGAATTATGGCGAGTGTGGAAAAGAACTCCAGGGGCTGATCTTGTTTGCATAGGCACACCCACTCGCCTGGCATGAAACACAGCAACTGAAAGTGGTTACTTTGGCTGGTGTGGGATCCCCAGTTTCTCTATTATTGGGGCAGGAAGAATAAAGTTTTGTTACCCTGATTCTGTGAATCAAGGCCAGTGGAACTGTTGTATGACAGAAGGACTGAGTGAGTCCTTCACCATTACCTAAGTAGCACTTGCTTGACAAGGGGCATGGGTTACAAAACCCAGTGAATTGAGAGAGGATGGGGACAGGTATTTGTACCTGATGGTATGGGCCCCCTCTGAGGGTTTGAAACACCAATTGCACCACCTCCTCTCTCCACTGTTGAATGTCAGAGCTAACTTTGATTCCCTTAGGAGTCTAGTTACAGGCTGCTGAGCTGAATTCACTTTGGGCCAATGGTGCACCAGCACTGGGGCTCCCCTACTATACTATGAGCTGAAATTGCTAAGAGCTGAAATCACAACAGAGCTGATGTTATTAAGAGCTGAGATCACTGAGTGCTGTGTTAACTAGTGGGAGAGCCTGAAGCTATATTGCTCAGCAGCTGGCGGAGCAATTTGTGGGGACGACTGGAGGAGCAGCGAGCGGCGTGGAGCCTTGCGGGGCCGGTTGGAGTGGCCCAAGGAACGGCGAGCGGAGCTGTTTGCAGGGATGGCTGGAACGGCTCACAGGTCGGTGAGCGGAGTGGAGTGGAGTGGAGTGGAGCGGAGCAGCTTGTAGAGCGGAGCAGTTCGTGGGATGGCAGGAAAGTGGACTGGCTCGTGGTAAAGGCTGCGGCGGAACCCCCATGGAGAAACAGACGGCCGGCCGGCCTCGGATCACGTAAGGTGCCCCTTAACACCCTGCGTGCCCCCCCCCCTTTTACTCTGGGGCTGCACTGACCAGGGACAGAGACTTT
>NW_020681537.1:0-1717 GCF_002925995.2 Terrapene triunguis
GGTAGTTTTATAGCTCCTATTCCCATGGTATCTGAGAACTATCCCCTGTTTAAGGTGTTTATCCTCACAAACAGGAGTAGGGAAGGGCTCTTATCACCGTTAAACAGCTGGAAGCCAAGTCCCAGAGCAGTGAAGTGCCCTGCCTGTGGTCCTACCGGCAGCAGGTGGTAGAGCAGGGAATTTAATTCATGTCTCCCAAATCCCTAACCACCAGCCAGCCTTCCTCTCTAGGCTGTCCCATCCCACACAGCACTACATCTCAGATACCCCCGGGGTCCCAGCCCTTCCTCCTCATTCCTGCAGGGCGTAATGTATGGCTGGCCGAGCCCTCTCCCTGCCTTCGCTGCTTGATGGGTGGAATCCAGGTTCTGCCCATCACCTGCTCCTCAAGGGCCAGCTGGCCAGCAGAGGGGTAGAGGATGCATGGATGTTTAGCTCAAGTCACTACCAAACCCGCTAAGAGCTTTGATAGCCAGCATCTGCTAGCCTGGCACTTCCCTCCCACTAAACAGAACAAAGAAACCCAGCCACACCTTTGCATGTTACTGATTAATTTTATTAGTAGACATGTCTATTATGGTAGTGCCTAAGGACCGAACATAAGAACAGCCATACTGGGTCAGACCAATGGTCCATCTAGCTAGTTTCCTGATGCTTCAGAAGGAACAAACAGAACAGGGCAATTTTGAGTGATCCCTCCCCTGTATTCCAATCCCAGCTTCTGGCAGTTTTAGGGACAGTTGGAGAATGGGATTTTCTCTCTGACCATCTTGGCTAATAGCCATTGATGGACCTATCCTCCATGAACTGATCTAGTTCCTTTTTGAAGCCACTTCTACTTTTGGCCTTCACAACAACCCCTGGAAAAAGTTCCACAGGTTGAGGAAGAAACACTTCCTCAAGTGTTTGACTGTTAAACCTGCTGTCCATTAATTTCACCAGGTGACCCCTGATTCTCATGTTATGTGAAGAGGTAAATAACACTTCCTTATTCATTTTCTCCACACCAGGGCCAACGAGGGGGGGGGGGGGCCAATACAAATTCCCGGGCCCCGCGTTTCCCCCCCCCCCCCCCACTCTCGTCGGCCCTGTTTAGCCGGTCCGGGGCCCGGCGGTCCGGAAGGGGGCCTGGGCCCTGCTCCACTCCACACATGATTTTATAGACCTCTCCCATATCCCCTCTTAGTTGTCTCTTTTCTAAGATGATGAGTCCAAGTCTTTTTAATCTCTCCTCATATGGAAGCTGTTCCATATTCTTTATAACTTTTTAATCTCCAATATATTTTTCTTTGAGATGGGGTGACCAGAACTGTGTGCAATATTCAAGGTGTGGGCACACCATCGATTTATACAGTGGCATTATGAGATCTTCTGTTTTATTATCTATCCCCTTCCTAATGGTTCCTAACATTGTTTGCTTTTTTGACTACTGCTGCACATTGAGCGGATTTTTTTCAGAGAACTATCCACAAAGACTCCAAGATCTTTCTTGAGTGGTTACAACTAATTTAAACCCCATCATGTTGTATGGATAATTGGGATTATGTTTTCCAATGTACATTACTTTGCACTTATTAACAATGAATTTCATCTGCCACTTTGTTGCCCAGTCACCCAGTTTTGTGAGATCCCTTTGTAGCTCTTCCCAGTTCGCTGTAGACTTGCTGTCTTGAGTAATTTTATACAAACCCAGTGCCTGCCCTGAAGAGCTTTCAAC
>NW_020681538.1:0-662 GCF_002925995.2 Terrapene triunguis
TATGTACAGTGTTTTATCTGTGAACCTGTGATGGAGTGTTCACTCCATCCCTCACCTGAAAGGGTTAAGGGAGCTGGGAAGGGGCTAATTAACCTGATAAGCTGCTCCTGGGAGATAATTAGGCTGGATAGACAAGCCCTAAGAGAGGATAGAGCCCAGCTGGACAGGAACAGGCTGAGCTGGGGTAAAATGAGGCAGCTGAGAATGGGGGAGGGAGGATTGTAGTATAGAAGACTGTAGTCACTGTCTAGTCTTAGGTTTCAGAGGGGTAGCTGTGTTAGTTTATATCAGGGCCGCCCGGGGCAAGTGGGGCAATTTGCCCCAGGCCCTGCATGGGCCCCCACGAGAATGTCGGAGGCTCCCCCCCCGCCTACGCCTTCCCCCATCCCCTGGCGCCTCAGCACGCCGTGTCCAGGAGCGGCCCTGGGCAGCGCTGCAGTGGCGTGGCTGGGGCGGTTCCTGAGGTCCTCCCGCTCCGAGCCACGTGGTAAGGGGGCGGGGCTGCAAGGTCCGGCGGGCTGAGTGGCAGGAGCTCTTGGACGCGGCTCGCTGAGGCTCTGGGAGAGGAGAGAGGCAAGTGTAAGCGGCATGGTAAGCCCCTCTGAGCTGGGCACCCCCCTGACTCCCAGCTCCGAGCCCAGCCCCTCTGAGCCGGGCACCCC
>NW_020681538.1:672-2943 GCF_002925995.2 Terrapene triunguis
CCCTGCAGCCCTGAACCCTAGCTCCGAGCCCAGCCCCTCTGAGCCGGACACCCCCCGACCCCATCCCCCCCACAGCCCTGACCCCCAGCTCCAAATCCAGACTCTCTGAGCTGGGCAGCCCCCCACCCAGAGCCCAGCTCCCCACCCAGCCCTGGGCAACAGTAGCGCCGCCCCCAGGCAGCGACAGCCCATTGGCACCAACCATCACCATCACCCAGTGACAGCCCATTATGTAATTGCAAATGTCTACATCCCATTAAAGCATTTAATGTTTTTAAATAATATATTTTGTGTATTTTCAAATTATTAAAAAATAATTTTTGAATGTATTTCACTGGTTATTTTTTACATTTCCAAATACATGTTACTATAGTATTGCAACTTTTTTTTATGGAAGGGGCCCCCGAAATTGCTTTGCCCCAGGCCCCCTGAATCCTCTGGGCAGCCCTGGTTTATAGCAGTAAAAACAAATATTTCAGATTTGGGGACGATTTATACCTTCAAGTCAGCCGGACTGCTATGGGTACCCGCATGGCCCCACAGTATGCCAACATTTTTATGGCTGACTTAGAAGAACACCACCTCAGCTCTCATCCCCTAGCGCCCCTACTCTACTTACGCTACATTGATGACATCTTCATCATCTGGACCCCTGGGAAGGAGGCCCTTGAGGAATTCCACCACGATTTCAACAAGTTCTACCCCACCATCGACCTCAGCCTGGACCAGTCCACACAAGAGATCCACTTCCTGGACACTATGTGACCATCGCTTATTTGCACTCTAAATACCACCCTATACCGGAAACCTACTGACTGCTATACTTACCTACATGCCTCCAGCTTCCATCTATACTTACCTACATGCCTCCAGTTTCCATCCAGACCACATCACACGATCCATTGTCTACAGCCAAGCCCTAAGATACAACTACATTTGCTCCAATCCTTTAGACAGAGACAAACACCTACAGGATCTCTACAAAGTGTTCTTAAAACTACAATACCCACCTGGGGAAGTGAAGAAACAGATTGACGGAGCCAGAAGGGTACCCAGAAGTCACCTACTACAGGACAGGCCCAACAAAGAAAGTAATAGAACGCCACTAGCCATCACCTTCATCCCCCAACTAAAACCTCTCCAGCGCATCATCAAGGATCTACAACCTATCCTGAAGGATGATCCCTCACTCTCACAGACTTTGGGAGACAGGCCAGTCCTCGCTTACAAACAGCCCCCCAACCTGAAGCAAATACTCACCAGCAACTGCATACCACACAACAGAAACACTAACCCAGGAACCAATTCCTGCAACAAACCCCGTTGCTAACTCTGTCCGCATATCTATTCAAGGGACACCATCATAGGACCTAACCACATCAGCCACACCATCAGGGGCTCATTCACCTGCACATCTACCAGTGTGATATATGCCATCATGTGCCAGCAGTGACCCTCTGCCATGTACATTGGCCAAACCAGACAGTCTCTATGCAAAGAATAAACGGACACAAATCAGACATCAAGAATTACAACATTAAAAAAACAGTAGGAGAGCATTTCAGTCTCCCTGGACACTCAATAACAGACTTAAAAGTGGCCATTCTTCAACAAAAAAACTTCAAACACAGACTTCAACAAGAAACTGCAGAACTGGAATCAATTTGCAAACTTGACATCATCAAATTAGGCCCGAATAAAGACTGGGAGTGGCTGGGTTACTACAAAAAATAATTTCCCCTCTGTTGCTATTCACCCCTTCTTGTCAACTGTTGGGAATGGGCCTAATTGAATTGGCCTCGTTAGCACTGACCCCCCACTTGGTAAGGCAATTCCCGTCTTTTCATGGGCTATATTTTTATACCTGCTTACTGTATTTTTCACTCCATACATCTGATGAAGTGGGTTATAGCCCATGAAAGCTTATGCCCAAATACATTTGTTAGTCTCTAAGGTGCCACAAGGACTCCTCATTGTTTTTACTGATACAGACAAAAACGGCTACGACTCTGAAACCTAAGACTAGACAGTGACTGCAGGCTTCTATGCCAATCCCCCCTTCCCCATTCTCAGCTGCCTCATTTTACCCCAGCTCAGCCTGTTCCTGTCCAGCTGGGCTCTATCCTCTCTTAGGGCTTGCCTATCCAGCCTAATTATCTCCCAGGAGCAGCTTATCAGGTTAATTAGCCCCTTCCCAGCTCCCTTAACCCTTTCAGGTGAGGGGTGGAGTGAACACTCCATCACAGGTTCACAGATAAAACACTGTACATA
>NW_020681539.1:0-7714 GCF_002925995.2 Terrapene triunguis
CATTTTATCTCTGAAGCAGACGACTTCTCAAAAATTGTAGACCAGTGCAATAAGAAGGGAAACAACAGTACCTGCCGTGTGACTGCCCGGCCCGGCTCTTTGTGCCTGGTATCCATCCTCATCCCTGTCAGTTTTACCCTCTTCTTGCTGTCTCTCCCCTTCTTTTTTTAATCAGATCAGGTAATGAAAAACCTCATCAGGCTGATATAATCCGCGGTAAGAAACAGTAATTGGAGTCCGGATTGTTTAACTGTCCAGAGCGCTGTGAGGGGGTGTTTATTTTTCTCAGCAAAGCGTGTATGCAGTCTCCTTGCTCTGCTTTCTCTCCCATCTGTGCTGTGTGACGGAGCAATCACACTGCAGGAGGCTCGGATGGATCTCCGACTCCAGCCCTGGCTCCGCATTGGCCAACAGCGGCACTCCGAGTCTCAACGGGAGAACTGCAATAGCAGCGATCTTATGAAGGCGCCGGTGCAGCTGTAGTGATTATTGTGGGTTATTCTGTATAGCTAAAAGTCATATTGTAATTGTATAGAAGAGAATGAAACCATTATCAAGTACAAAAATATGAATCTCTGTATAGAAACGTAGATGTCAACTCGACATGCTTTTTGTGTATGTATGTGTGCACCTATCGGTCTGTGAATATTGTAAGCCTAATCCTTCTTTAACTTTTCTTTCACGTTGTTAGTATGTATATATGTGTGCGCGCGTGCGCGCACACATATGTCATAAATAGGTAAAAGAGCTTTTCAGCATTTACAATTACTTCGTTTAAATAATCATATCCCCTGCGAACACACACATGGGTGAGATCCAGATAAGGATAGTTCTATCAAGTTTGACAAAAAGCAGTAGAAACCTAGAATGACAAGAGCCGTTGTGGGTTCTAAACCGCTGCCTAAACTTTTGAATAGAACCATTCTTAGAGTTTAGAGCCTTTAGTTTGTCTTTTTCTTTCAAAGTAATCTGCCTCCTCAGAAGAGAGTGTTTCTAAAATAACTAAGAAAAGTTTCTATTCTCCTACACTTTAATGTAATTATACAGTAGGCCATATTCTCCCATAGAACCTCACTAAAGAACGTAGTAAAAAGTTCCCAGAAGCTCTCTCAGGTTTACAAAATATCGGGCATCTCAGAAAAGGCAAAAATGTTTCCCTTAAACCTCTGTATTCAAAAGTTTTCTTAGGATGTAAAGCTAAAGTAAGTCTGTCAAATATTCCTACACCAATGAGACGTAAATCTAGCTACAACTACATGCCTACTAGACTGAAGAAATTTAAATAGCCATTTGATCACTATTAATACATTTACTATGGAAACATATAATTTGTCTTAGCTAAACGTTACTAAGATGTTTTAGAATCTAATTTCTAATGCTAACAATGCCACGAAAAACACATCAGTATAATCTGTCACACATATTTATCAATCTGTCAAGGCTCAAATTTAGGACAAAAGAAAATTACTATTGTAGGAAACCTAAAATGATGTCAAAACTGTCTCTTCATCATAAATATATATTTACATAACCTAATGTAATTTTTATGAATTTTCAACGTCTATGCCTTTCAGTCATGAAAGTTTGCAAAAACCCTGTTTGGACTGAAATAAACTGGGTTGCAGAATAACATTGTACAGACCTCTGTTATAAAATATTCATTTTACTTTGCACTAAAAATGTATAGTCGCTAGAAATCAATGTTTCCAAAAATATACACGAATTTCCACTTGTTTGTAATATTTCAGGCAATTAAAACTCTCCAGTATCTCTGATTAAATAAACTACCAGATTTGCAACAAACGTATATTTCATAGGAATTGGTAAAAGGGAATTAGGAGATCTCCTTTCTATGGAACAATAATGGACTTAGATGTATCTATCGACCAAATGTTCAGTTGACTAGTGTGACGTTGGCAGACCAGGTGTCAGCTTATGCCAGAGCCCCAGGCCAATTCACTTGTTTATTAGTATAGATCAATGTAATTGTTAAATGTATAAGGGTGTATTTGGAATTTAAACTTCTTGAAAACTAGTGGGATGTTACTTGCATTGTTTTCTCTTATATGTATCCCAATGTAGTAGCAAACATTACATTGTGGATACCCCTGTAACTAAATAACCCATCAAATGAGCCATCAAACAAGCAAGAAGCCTTGTGAAATGCAAATGAAGAACTGTAACAAAAAAACTGCTAATATCAAAGCAAGTGGTCATTGTGTGTGAGGATCAGAGGTCAAAGACTCAAAATGGATTCCTCACTCTCCCTCATCAAAGGAAAAGCCACATGTGTAGTGACACTGTCAACTTGTTTTCTGTGAGAAGAAGCTCTAAGTATGGATTCAAGGGAAGAGCTTTCATGTCTGGACTGTTTGGACTCTTAGAGGGAAGTGTACCAGATGCAAAGCAGAGATCCCCAGAGACAATCTAGGAACCCTGAAAAGACTTTGGGAAAAGTGGCAGTTTAGTACATCACTGCCACCTAGGGTGACCAGATGTCCCGATAAAATCGGGACTGTCCCAATATTGAGCAGTTTGTCCCGCGTCCCGACCGAAGTACGGCCGGGACGCCATTTGTCCCAATATTTTGTTTTGGGTGGTTTGTTTTTTTTCTTGTTGGTTAGACGGCAGTGACAGGCAGGGGGGAGCGCCTTTTCAATTGTTACACTCACCCGGGTCTCGGCGGCACTTTGGTGGTGGGTCTTTCAATCGCCAATGGTCTTCGGCGGCATTTTGGCGGTGGGTACTTCCTTCTTTGGTGGCAAGCTTTATTACCCACCGCCGAAATGCCGCCGAAGACCGTCAGCAACTGAAGGACCCTCCGCCTAAGTGCCGCCGAAGACTCGGACGGGTGAGTGTAACAATTGAAAAGGCACTTCCCCTGCGGCGGTCCCGATATTTTTGAATTCTCATCTGGTCACCCTACTGCCACCATTTGGAGTTCCAAACAGTGATTCACTTGTAGATATATTTTACCTGCTTTAATTGCTTAATAACTCTTATTTCCTTTTCTTAGCTAATAAACTTTTAGTTCGTTTACTATAGAATTGGCTGCTAGCTCTATCTTTGGTGTAAAATCTAGAGTACCAATTGATGTGAAGTAAGTAACTTGTCTCCTGGGACTGGGAGCAACCTGATGTAGTGTGATTTTTGGTTTCATTTGATTTGTGATTTTATCACAAAGTCCAGTTTGTCAGGATGACAAGATAGACTGGAGAGTCTGAGAGGACTTTCTGTGACTCTATGATAAGACTGGTATTGTGATCCAGGAGTTCACATTTGTTACTGGCTTGGTGAAATCTAATTATAGAACACATCACCAGTTTGGGGTGTCTGCCCTGCTTTTGACAGTCTGCCCTGACATAGGAGCTCACAGTTCCTGTGCCGGTGTGGATGTGGTGCTCCTGATTCTCCTTCAGTGAATATCTGTGTTTTAATTCTGTCTTTGGCTGAATGTTACCGGTAATGTTGATAGTTAAACCAAAGCTAAATTCATTCCTAGAATATTGTTCTTTACTGTTCAGTCCAGATCCCTTGAGTGCAATGCTTAATTTGTAATAAAAGAGGTGTTGGGGCTCAAGCAATCTTTTTACTTTCATAACTGTCCTAGCAATCCCAGAGGTGCTGGGACTCAGTCCTGGCAAGCCCTGGCACAAATTAAACACTGGGTGAGTGTGAATCTGATGTCTGTGTTCTGTGCTGCTTAACAGCCAGGCTGGGCTGGTTGTATCTCTGATCACGTTTCTCTCCCTGATTGGTGAACAGTGGTGCTCAGAGTCTCAATCAATAGCTGCCGAACCTCCATGCTGGAGTTTTTGACAAGTACTTTCATTTGAGAGTGAACATTATAAATATGCTGTTTTCTAATTATTATGTACATAAGTCTGAAGTATTCCCAAGGAATAAAATATGTGTTTGTAGGACTGATTATTACTTATAAAGTTTTAGTGGTTTAATTTTGTTTATTTTGTTTGCTTGACTATGAATTACAAATACATAACATGGTCCAGAATTATCATATATACAGTTGAATTTGAGATTTTATATATAACATATATATATATATATATATGTTTCTCAAATTCAACTCTCCTCTGTGCATTTCACTCTTATGATGCATTGTGCAATTGCTAAATACTTATATCTTTGTAGTAAACTTATACCTGACTTGTACATCAGTAGATGTACTATTTCACATTTTTGTATTATTTGATTTGTTCATTTTTGTCATTTAAGTCCATTCTTGCACTGTGGATTAAATATGAATAAAGGACTCAGGAGTGCTATCTATACATTGGCTTTATCTATTCAGTGATAAAATAATTTTTACTCTAATATTTATCAGTCTGGTAGTCGTCATACAAAGTTTTATAGTATCTAGAACAATGGAGAGCTATTGGAAATGCTACTGAAGAATGCTACTTCAAGGGGAATATATATTCCAATAATGCAAACATTTAAAATATAAAATCACACATATGGGACACACGCATACTAGTAACGTCAATGTGATCAATTGCTGAGACATATGGTGAGTAAAATCACATGATACTACAGCTTGTCGTATACTTTTGAACACTCTGACCACTAATACACCTATTCCATGGCAAAAACATCTAATATTATAAACATTTGAGAAGCTAACACAAAATCGCTATTTTAAAACTACCAACCAGACAAGTACATGTTTCCCTTTTCCCCTCCAAAGTGGTATATGACCTTTCTCACATAAAAAAATCAAAGAAATAAACTACAATAAAAACACTGGCCCCTGGGCCCATAGTAGTCAATAGCCAGTGAGACTAGAAAGAGTCTACTTCTTGCAGGCTAGAAATAGAAGCACTGTCTGTTGCTGTTGAAAAGGAGTTATAGCATTCCAGTGGTACCCAGTACTTGCTTCTATCTTGGGAAAGTGTAGAAAAACTGGTTCTTAAAAACATTACTCATGCCACGGCCAGTAGGCCTCAACTGAACACTGATAAATGCTTAGCTGGAAACCAGTCTGGCTCACCTTTGTATTAGTATTGTTAAAACAGGTATTAGATTTATAAAAATGTGTTTAGTGTTTAGACTTTATTAAATGCTTGTAAATTGCTGCATGCATTAATCTCATTTATAATCTCTGTACCCCATGTTATAAAGTAATATTAAAGTGTTTGCTCTGTAACTGTATAAGTGCTTGCTCTGAAACTGTAAACCCACACAGTCAGGAGAGAAGCAAGTGTGAAATACTAGTTTACCAGAGGAGATGTTAGCTCCTTCCCAACAAAAGAAGGCCTATAAACACCAGACAAACCACTGTGGAACATCAGAGGACAAAAGACTTCGTTGATTTGTTGCTCCTCCCACACAGGCACTAAGAGCAGACATGCATGTGGAATCAGTTTGAACTCTGGGGGAAGGGCATAAAGACCTCTGACAAGAAGAAACTGAATCTCTTTTCAGCTTGGACTTTGGGAGGGCAAGATTTCTAAGAATAAGCAAGGGATCCACAGCTGCTTAGCCAAGGTTAGCCCTAAAGGACATATAGAGCTTCCATATTAGAGCAGCTTCTATCACCTTATGAAACCTAAGACTGTAACTCATTTGTCAGTGCATGTTTATTTGCTTTAATCTTGTAAATAACTCTCTAATTTCTTTTTCTTAATAAAATTTAATACATCTGTTTAATAAATCTTTAGTTAATTTATTGTAGGCCTGGCCACAAGTGCTGTCTGCAGTGTAAGGATCCAAGGTGCCATTGATCTGGGGTAAGTGATTGGTCCTTTGGGACTGGGAGTAACCTGAATATTGTTATGATTTTGGGGGTAAGGGACTATCTATCAGAGAGGTAAGCTTACCTAGGTAGCAAGACAGACTAGAGTACCCCTGGGGACTGTCTGTGACTCCATGTTCAAACTGTAATAATGCTTGAGGAGCTTACACTTGTTATTTGGTTGGTGAAATCTAACACAGAACTCACAACCAGTTAGGAGTTTTTGCCCTGCATCTTAACAGCCTGTCCTGTGGTTGGTACTCAGGCCTTTGAGCCACTCCAGACTGCTTAAAAATTATACATTCACTTTTATACACAAAGACTTTTTAAATGCATCATTTAAAGGTTAAACGGGTCTGGATTCACACCCCTACTGAACAGTTGGACTCATGATAACTAAGGAAACCTAACTTGAACGGGCAGTTACAAAGAAAAAAAGTTCCATTAATTTTTTTAAAACTCTGTACATTACTTGTAAAACAAATGTCCCCCTTGTAAGATATAGACATAGACAGATTACAGGAAGAGGTGTAACAGTTTTATCATAACTTCCTTTGAATGACCCGCATAACGCTCTAATAGCTTTGCCACTGTTGAGTAATTCAGCCACCACAAACTTATGCCAATAAAACTTTTATATCACACCACAAAATCATGTTACATAAGGAACACCTAAGGGGTGGGTCATCAGTGGAACAATAGAATCTTTATATGTTTGTGTCTATATTAACTAATCAGGTTCCTATCAAACTCTTAGCAAAAATTGCTGCAAGAGAAGCAGTTTAATCGTGTGTTTTTTTACATCTTTATCTTACAGTTGTTCCCATTGTGCATCAGCTCCTCCCCAGTAAAATGGGTAAAATAAAGCTACTCTAAAATGCAGGACTATTGTGGAAACAACTTATTAGTGTTTCAGACACGCCAATTGTGTGCACCACAGAACAGTCTAAAAACCACTACGGTTCAATTTCACGACCTCCTACACTTCTTAAAGATGAAAAGAGTTACTTTAAAATCTTCAAACAAAGATCAATATGAAATTATAAGTTCACCAGCTCACCTCCGCAGCAGTCTGCGTCTCTCAGCATGTAAACTACTAGATCCATTGCCCATAAATACCATTCCAGAACTTTCACCGCACAGAATATTATCTGCTACCTGGACATTTGGTTTCAGGAAAGTGAGATCATTCTTCCTGGCATCTGAGGATAAACAGCTGGTAGGAATAAGCTATCGGCTCAGAGGGAAGGGTACAGGATGCGAGGGGTGTTATCATTCTGATCCAGAATAAACACCCTGACGGTGACCCTGCTGAGAGGCGGGGACCCGCCATCTTGGGCCTTCAGTTGCATTTCAAACTACCAGAATTGCTCATAGTCGAAGCAGCGCTCCACATAGGATTTGAGTTTTATCTTGTGCTCAATCGCAGAATTCCTCTCTGACATGCCTACGTCACTTATCCCCATTGTGGTGAGCCTTATCCTTAACATGGGGATAACTTTCGCTGTCATGCACCTGAGAACAAATTCTGAGACCGCAAATACTATGGCAATGGCGCAAAAGAAAAGCCTAAACACATTAAGGCATTAAGGCAGTATTTCACAATGATTGCGTACTCTCTATAAAGATAGCACATGAGGCATCAAAACAGAAACTTACCTCCCCAGCAGTCTCCGTCCCACCATGTAAGCTGCTAGCTCCATTGCCCATAAGCACCGTCCCTGAGCTGTCACTGCACAGAATATTCCCGTCCATCTGCACATTCGATTTCAGGAAAGTGAAATCATTCTTCCTGGCGTCTGAGGACAAACACAGCTGGTAGGAATAAGGCAAAGTCCCATCTTCATAGTTGGGTGGGAACATAGAGCCGGTCTTGGAATAAGGCTCAGGACCAAAACACTGAAGTAATTTGGGTTTCCTTGACGTTCTCAGTTTCATAACAATGGCCAGTATCACTGT
>NW_020681540.1:0-2308 GCF_002925995.2 Terrapene triunguis
CTTCAGCTCCCTGGGCTGCTTCTCTGGCCTCTCTGGCTCTGGTTGCTACAGCTCTGCCCCCAGCACAGGTCTGCTCTGCAGGCTGCTTCTGTGACTCTGCTCCCAGCTCTGACCTGCTTCCCGGCTGCTTGTCTGGCCCCTCTGGCTCTGGTGGCTGCAGCTCTCCTCCCAGGGCAGGTCTGCTCTCTCTGGGCTGTGCTCTGGCTTTGGGGCTGCAGCTCTGCTTCCAGCAACTTAGCTCAGGCCCCTGCTCTCTCCTTAGCTCGGCCCCACTCTGTCTGACTCAGGCCATTCCAACTCACACGGAGGACGGGACCCCCCTGGCCTTCTGACTCTCTGATTAGCCTGCCCGCCCTGTCAATCAGGCTGATCTGGAGCATTGGCCTCTCGCCATTGTTCCTGGGGACTGTCAGTCTCAGGGTCCTGATTTCCCATCGACCCATCCCCTTTTAGTGCTGGGAGCTAGCCAACCAAAACACCCCCACTGAATGTTAGTAAGGGGCAACAGTCCCCTTACATTCCCCCTTGCTAAAATTCTGCCACAGCTACAATATTCACACCAGTACATCCGGGCCCTATAATAACAACATATACCCACATTATATTATATTAAAAACCCATTAACAATTATCAAAAGAACATTTAACATATTTAACATTCCACATCTGCTTCTTAATACCATACATAACAATATTCATTAAAACACTACATAGAACCAATAACATAATTATCTCTAAGTCTAACAGGAAGTACACCCTTATTAGCCCTCTGGGACCTTCTTAAGACTGGTAGTTCGTTACCCATATTTTCTATTTCCCTATCCTCGGGTAATACTGGGTCAGTTTGAAGGATCTGGCCATTCTCGTTAGGGTTTGGGTTTGCCCCACTCTGTCCCTCTCTATATTCGGTTTGTGGGACTAGAACCATTTCCCAATTGGTTTCAGCCTCCTCGGAGTGTACTGATCTACGCCTCCTATGGTCCCTGTCTGGACTAAGGGTGCAATGTTTCAACTGGTCCCTATGTACGACTCTCTCAGGACCTCCTCGTTCAGGCCGGATGGTGTAAACTGGTAGCTCGGGATTGTTGTGAGCGACTACAATGTGGGGATTTGACTCCCATTTGTCCTGTATTTTATTACGCCCCCGGTGTCTATGGTTACGAACTAGTACACGGTCACCAGGCCTGATGAGAGCCCCACTGGACTTGCGATCATAAGTCCTTTTCCTACTTCGGGCTGTGTCTTTAGTTGTATTGAGAGCAACGTCACAGGCTATCTTCAGCCTGTCATGGTGACCTTTGACCCAGTCATCCAAATTGGTCACCTCATCCTCCTCAGGGCCCTCTCTGTCCAGAATATCCAATGGCAACCTGGGATCCCTCCCAAACATGAGATAAAAAGGAGCGTAACCTGTCGACGAATGGACGTGGCTGTTATAGGCCAACACCAGCTCAGGGAGATGTTCCTGCCAGGCTCGCTTCTTTTCTGGCGGGAGCGTTCTTAGCATGTCATGCATTGTCCGGTTAAATCTCTCGCACTGAGCGTTTCCTTGCGGGTGATAGGGTGTTGTTCTGCTTTTGGCTATGCCATATAGTTTACACAATTCAGATATCACCTCTGATTCAAAATTCCTCCCCTGATCCGAGTGTAACCGTGCCGGACAACCATAGTACACAAACCAGTGTTTTATGAGGGCTTCAGCCGTTGTCCGCGCTGTCTGGTTTCTAGTTGGAACTGCAACAGTAAATCGGGTGAACATGTCCGTGAGAACCAGTATGTTCTCATACCCCTCTGAAGATCTCTCTAGCCTTGTGTAATCCATCGCTAGGACCTCCATTGGGGCAGTCACATTAGTACAGGTCAAAGGGGCTCGGTTGGGAGGAAACACATCCTTGGCTAAGGCACACCGTTTGCATTGACGGATCCACACTTGCACGTCGCTACCCATCGTGGGCCAGTAATAGTTTCTTCTCATTACCTCCAGAGTGCTCCTGTCTCCAAAATGCCCCCCATGATCATGCCTGGCTTCATAAACTTGACGGCGGAGTGACACAGGCACCACTAACTGCCACACTTCTTCACCATCTCGGGGATGATATGTTACCCGGAACAGCACTCCACGATGTAATCTAAGTCGTTCCCACTGTCTGGCTAGCTTCTTAGACTGGGGGTATCTGGCCCCAAATCTCCGGTCTGGCCTCGTTCGGCGCATGACTGCCACTAAGACAGGTCCAACATCACCTTCTCGTTGCAGAGTTTGAATCTCCTCCCATGAGTACCCCGAGATTATTGCGCTCTCCCCTTTTACC
>NW_020681540.1:2408-5105 GCF_002925995.2 Terrapene triunguis
AGGGTGTCAGCATTGATGTTCTGCCTTCCAGGTTTATACTGTACTTCAAAAGTGAACTCAGCGAGTTGGGCCACCCAGCGGTGTTCAATTGCGCCTAAATTAGCCGTTGCGAGGTATCGGAGTGGATTGTGGTCTGAGATTACCGTGAATTTAGAGTACACTAAATAATCCTTAAATTTTTCAGTGATAGCCCACTTCAAGGCCAACAGTTCTAGTTTAAAAGCACTGTAGTTTTTGTCATTTCTTTCTGACCTCCTCAGCCCTCGACTCGCATATGCGATCACACGCTCGGCCCCCTCTTGCTTCTGGCTGAGCACCGCACCTAGGCCGTGCAGGCTCCCGTCCGTTGTCACTATAAATGGCAGGCTAAAGTCAGGATATGCAAGCACAGGTGGTGACATCAGCCGATGTCTTAATTTGTCAAAAGCTGTCTGACAGGCATCATCCCACACAAAACATTGGTCCCTTCCCTTCCTTTGGGCAGGTTGGCCCACTAGTCCATATAGCGGTGCAGCAATGTGCGCGAACTTTGGAACAAATCGTCTGTAATAGCTCATGAAACCTAGAGCCTGCTGCACTTGCTTGGCATTCTTGGGGACCGGCCAATTTTCCAGCGCCCTGGTCTTCTCCTCATCTACCTGGATTCCCTCCTTTGAAATCACATGGCCCAAGAATTTGACTTTTTCACGTAGGAGGCAGCACTTACTCGGCTTCAGCTTCAATCCATGTTCCTTCAATCGTGTGAAAACCAAGTCCAATTTTTCCATATGACTCTCAAAATCCTTGGAAAACACAATAACATCGTCCAGGTATATCAGCAAAGTGTCTAAGATATAGTCTCCTAACACCCCCTCCATTAGTCTCTGGAACGTAGCAGGTGCATTACACAAGCCGAATGGCATACGTGTCCATTCAAACAGCCCAAACGGAGTCGTCACTGCTGTCTTTTCCCGGTCTCGTTCTTCCACTGCAACCTGGAAATAACCAGAAGTTAAATCGAGGGTTGAAAACACTCTTGCACTTCCTAATGCATCCAGTGACTCTTCCACCCGGGGTAGCGGGTAGGCATCCTTGTGCGTTACCTCATTCAGTTTCCTGTAGTCACAGCAAAATCGCACCCCACCATCTTTTTTTATTACAATCACTGCGGGTGATGCCCACGGACTGTGGCTTTCTTTAAGGACACCTTGAGTCACTAGGTCCAGAATGTGTTTTTTTTACCTCCTGGAACACTCGTGGTGAGATCCGCCGGTGTCTCTGTTTTATCGGGACAGCATCTCCAGTGGCTATTTGGTGTGTCACTGTGGTGGTGTAACCAAAGTCCCGCTCATCCCTGGAAAAGACCTCTTGATGTTTCTCCAGTAGCATCCGCAAACGGCCAACCTGTGTAGGAGTTAGCTGTTGGAGGTCCACTTGGACTGGAATGGGTAGCTCTCCATCAGGTGCCGCTTGCGATGTGATAAGCTGTGTGCCTTTTTTTACTTCTGTCACCCGCAGCTCATCCCCATTTTCTTCCAAGGCCACCCCCACTGGGGGCACCACTCCTTCAGGACGGTGTACCTCTGCCACCCTGGTTCGGGGGCACAACTTTATGGCCTTCTTACTTGAGTTTAACAGCCTGACTGGCACTTTTCCTTTGCTGGCATTAGCAAGTACATTTGCAACCAGGAGCCCATTAGGGAGACTGGCCCCAGGTGTTGGCTCGACAAGCACTCTGTATCCGTCAAAGTCACTTGGCACCCGGCAGCGCCCATCAATAATCTTCTCACTCCAGGGAGGTATAACCACCTTCTGTCTCCCTGCCACCTTAACATAGCCAATTTGTCCCGTTGGACCCGGGAAACGTCCATGTCTCTCCACTTGGGCTAGTACCCGCTTCAGTGTAGCGTCCTTCCTAGGCTGCCCGTGACGGTTCATCTCCTGGGTTCCTTCTCCTACCAACAGTAATTCTTTCAGCTCTCTTATAATATTCATCCCGAGAATTCCCGGTACTCTGTTCTCCATTAAAGTCTTTCCTGAAGCTGTGTCCTTTAGGATAAAGATGCATTTCCCAGGGATTGTTCGACCCATGTACCCTATATCAGCTTCAAGACACCCCACCACAGGGATGGCAAGTCCATTAGCTGCCGTCAGCTGTACAAATCGGGTATTATGCATGGTCAGATCTCTCTCTTTTAAGTAGTTTCGGAAATATGATTCAGAAATAGTGGTGACTTCTGAGCCAGTGTCTATCAAACAGCGGGTTCTCACCCCTGCTATGGTTATATCCACTGTCAAGCAGTCCCCGAAAGCTCGGCCACAGAAGTCGTTGAATACACTAACATCATCAGGGTCCTTTTCCTCGCTGCTGACACACTGCCCTTTTCCTAGGGACAGCCGTAGAAACCCTTCAGTCCCCACTTGGCCTTCTGATGGTTGGCTGCTTGCTCCCGGTGCCTCTTGAATTTCAGGCGCCTGGGACTCCAGTCTCCTTCTCAGTGTACAATCTCGGCTAGTATGTCCTGGCCTTTCGCAAGTATAACAAATGTATCTTCCCAGCTCGTCCTTCAGTGGAGATCTTCGGGATCCTGGGGCCCTTGGATATCTTGGCATATTAGTGGGGGGTTTTCCTTTCATCACCTCAGTCATCACTTTCAGCATCTCCCCCTGCTGGACCGCCAGTTTTTGGACAGCTTCACTTAAGCTTTCCAATGTTAG
>NW_020681541.1:0-2336 GCF_002925995.2 Terrapene triunguis
ATCCATAAAACAAGTAACAATAATGCTGATCACACGGGGGGCATTATGAAGTTTCATTCATGTTTGGAAAGTGCTTTGAAATCCTTGGGTGGAAAGCAATCTAGAAGTCTAAACTACTACAGTATTTTCAGCTGTCAGCAGGAGGTAGTAATTTGACAAGGACGTAGCTCATATTAAACTCAATAGAGAATATTTAAAAATAAACGGTACAAAAGATTTAAAGAGTCAGTTGTCAATCATTGGGGGGAACATACAGAGTATGGGGGAGATGTTGTTATGTCGGGGTTGGCAGCACACATAATACATACAGACTGTAATGTCTCCAATGGGGGGGGTGGGCGGTGGGCAAGATCAAGACACAGTAGGTAAGTGGTGAGGGTCAATCATCCACACGGGGGACAAATAGTCATGGGTACAAGCAAGCGGGCTGGGCAAAGGTGATGGGGCGACCCTCACGTGGTGGGATTCAATTAGGTTGGGTAGGTTCAGGGCTCAAGAGGTAAGGCCCAGCGGGGGTTAAAGGGTTAAAAGGTCCCTTCACCCTTGCGGGTGGGCGAGGTCTCCCCGGCTCACTCTTGGCATTGGCGGTGGCCGGTGAGGTTGGGTGGGTTCAGGGCTCAAGGGGTAAGGCCCATTGGGGGGGGGGGGGTATATCGGCCCCTTTCCCCTTGCGGGTGGGCGAGGTCCCCTCGGCTCACTCTCATTATCGGTGGTGGCCGGTGGGGTTGGGGTGGTTCAGGGCTCAGGGGGGAGGAGGGGGGATGTGGGTCCCTTCCCCCTTGCGGGTGGGCGAGGTCTCCCCGGCTCATTCTCGGCATTGGAAGTGGCCGGCGGGGTTGGGGCTCAGGGGGTAAGGTCCCTTCCCCCTTGCAGGTGGGTGAGGTCTCCCCGGCTCGCTCTCGGAATTGGCGGCGGCCGGTGAGGTTGGGTGGGTTCGGGGCTCAGGGGATAAGGCCCAGTGGGGGGGGGGAGGGCTAGCGAGTCCCTTCTCCCTTGTAGGTGGGCGAGGTCAGATCGGCTCACTCCTGGTATTGGCGGTGGCCGGTGATGTGTTCCGTGTAGATGTCCCGGGACCAACGGATAGTGTCGGAGACCATTAGGCGTCTCATGAGCCGTGCATAGTGACGGCCCACTCCACAGGTCTTCAGCACTCGCTCGTTACACGGGTCCCAGGCACCCAGGGCCCCGACAAGCAGAGCGTCTGTGTGTACCTCGTAGCCCTTGGACCGCAGGGTGTCAGCCAGGGGGGCGTATTTTTCAAGCTTGCGGGCTCGGGCTTCACGGAAGGCTGGGGTCCTGTTTTCGAACGGGATCGTTATGTCGACCATGATGACCTTTTTTCCGACCTCGTCTGTGATGACGATGTCTGGGCGCAGCAGGCTGTCGGTGCCGGGGACGGTGCGGTGACTTCCCCCAGGCGCGGGTCGATGGCCTTCACCAGGCGGTCCTGGACGGCGTTGTGTCGCAGTTGCCAGGCTCTGGCGTGGGGCTTGCAACTGCATAGGACGTGGGGCAGGGTTTCGGTGATGTACCCGCACTTCCTGCAGCGCTTGTCCCGATTCCCGTGGCGGACGGCTCCGTTGAGGGGGACGCAGTTCAGCCGGGCGCGGTGTATGAACCGCCAGTCGGCGAACCGGGTGAAGCTGCCCGTGGGGAGGAAGTGGTTGCTGGAGTCCCACTTACTGGTCACCTCGAAGGCCTTACCCTGGTCTGGTTTCTTCTTCAGGGTGTCCACGTAGAGCGCGTGGACAGCGGCCTTCAGGGATCTCTCCAGCACGCCTCTGGCTCCGGGGGTGATGATGGTGTTGTCCTCTGACTCGATGCGCGGCACCAGTATTCCCAGCTCCCGTCGTTCCTCATTCCATACCCAGCGGCAGCCCAGTCGTTTCCCCAGTCGGCGTGTGGCGTTGCGGGCACGGGACCATAGTGAGGCGATGTCGCCTCCGTCTCGGGCGAACTCGCCGTCTAAGGAGCCGCTCAGGAAGGTGGCCACGTCTCGGTCAGAGGGAGGTCTGCTAATTCGTTTCTCGACAACGGAGCGTAGGGCAGTCATCGCGATGGTCTTCACCTTGGCGTCAGGGCACGTCAGGAGGCGGAAGGCGTGCGTGATGACCGCGATGTCGCATCTTAGCCAAAAGGCCAAGAAGTGTTAAAGTCACTGCCTTACAAGGCCAGGTTTGTTGTTCACCTAAAGGAGACTGATAGAATTCAAAGCTAATATGCTCTTTGCCTGCTCACAGCCCAAAAGGAAAGAAGTCTTGAACAATTCAGTAAACCCCTTTTTAAACAACACCCCCCCTCCCAAAAAAAAAAAAAAAAAAAAAAAAAAAAAAAAC
>NW_020681542.1:0-4586 GCF_002925995.2 Terrapene triunguis
AACTGAAATGACATTTTTCTACTTGGTCATTAAATTAACAATAAAAAACCTCCAGTGGGCCCATTGTTGGCTAATTAGATTTCTTTCAATGTTATGATTAGACAGAGACAAGATGTGCTGGCTGTGATCTTTCCAATGAGGCACAGTCTAAGCCACTGTTTAGAAGGACAAAGACATTTCTGCATGTGTTGCTTTAATCAATGTCAGTCTTGCCAAAGGCCCAAATAAACTGTGGCAAAACAACAAAACAAAACCAGTGCCCAGTGGAAGAAGTACATTTTTCCTGGACTTTGTTTTCCACAAAGAACTTCAATCCTTTAGTTAGTTCAACTAACTACCATACCAATGAACTGTAATTCTGTTATTTATTTTTTATCAGATTACAAATGCCATAAAAGGTGCTGTAAACATCTAGGACAGGCCTGCACAACTCGTAAAGCGGCGAGGGCCATATTACTCCAAAGAAAATAGCTGAGGGCCGAAACCCGCCGGCCGTGCTGAAACACGCCCCCTCCCCAGCCCCGCCGAACCCCATCCCCCCCCCCAGCGCCGCCCAGCCCCCGTGTAAGCAAGCAGGACTCACCCGGGCGGCGCCTCCTGCTGGTCTTCTCGGGAATTAGCTCATCCAGCCGTTGGAGCGACCTCTGCAGGCCGGTGTCCCACTACCGCTGGCTCTGTGTCCCTCCTGGACACAGAGCCCTTTGATCTGGGGTGCTGCCCCCTGGCAATACCCCCACACTCTGGATCTTGGTCTCCTCTCTCTGGGGAACCCCCAATCCTCTAATCCCCACCTCACCTCAGTATAAGGCTACTGCCAGTCACTAACTAGCCCCCGTGCCCTGGGGTAGACTGCAGTATATCAGCCACTCATCACAGGCAAGGTTGGGTTTGGACCTGCTGCCTCCCTCTATAGCTGGGCTGCCCCTCTGCAGCCCTGGTACTGGTCTTAGGCCCTTAGCTAGGTCCGCAGCTTGGGGGTTTTCCAGGCTGGAGTTCCCCAACTCCTCTAGCCTTCCCCAGCCCTGCTCCACTCCCAGTACCCTGTTCAGCTCCCTAGCAGCCAGACCCTTCTCTCTCTACAAGCAGAGAGAGACTGGCTCTGGGCCTCTGGCTCACAGCCTTTTTATACAGGCCAGCTGGGGCCTGATTGTGGCATGGCCCAGCTGCAGCAGCTTCCCCAATCAGCTCAGCTTTTCCCCTGCCACAGCCCTCCCCCAAGGCTGTTTTAAGCCCTTCAGGGCAGGAGGGGGGTAACCACCCTGCTACACCCCTCGAAACACATCCCCCACCCCAGCGCTGCCCGCACTGCGGAAACAAACCCTCCTTCCCCAGCGCCGCCCCACCGAAACAGCTGTGGGCCGAAAAGGAAGGGTCTTTTTGGGGGGGGGGGGGGGAAGAGGGTGTGATACTTTATTAAGAATTTTTCAATTAAAGCAAACAATTTTTTAAATTATTTTAATTTTTTTTATGAATCATAGAAAAATGAAAAACACCTGTTCCGTTGAAAGAAAACATTTGTAAATTTAATGAGAGATATTACATCTCTTTTCGGCAACAAGCTTGTCGTATTCGGGGGTCATATTGGAAGTGGATATTTTCATAATGTCTTCCAAATGGTCATCAGCCAGAGAAGAACGTTGCTTGTTTTTATTCATGTTCATGATGGAAAATGTTTGTTCACATATGTAAGTGCTTCCAAAAATGCTGAACGTTTTCAGTGCAACTTCAATAAGATTCTTGTATTTTTCATCGTCCAGACTTTTGTAGAAGTCCCACAGGCTGCTTTCTCTGTGCTTATTTCGGTAAACTGCCGAACATTGAAGTTCAATAACCTCCAACTGCAAATCTTGTGTCACTTCCTCTGGATCCACCGAAAAGGGATCTTCAATCAGCTTCAACTGGATGTCATCATCTTTAGACAAAGTAAGTCTTCTGTCAAATTCTTCAATCAAAAGATTGATGTGCTTTGCGTATTTTTCTCCTAACTCGGCGTGTTTGTTCTGAGGGATACGCTGTGCACAAGTGGGAAAGTGACACATTTCACCTTTTGACAGCTGATTTCTGAAAAGTTTCAATTTCATTTTGAAAGCTTTCACTGCTGCACACATTTGAAATATAAGTTGATTTTTTCCCTGAAGTTGAATGTTGAGATCATTCAGGTGTGCTGTAATGTCACAAAAGAAAAAGAGATCTTGATTCCAGGACTCATTTTCAAGCTCCGGGAATTTTATTGGCCCATTTTCTAGGAATTTTGCTATCTCCTCTTTCAAAGCAACAAAACGCTGGAGCACTCTTCCTCGACTCAACCACCTCACTTCCGTATGGTAGATTAAGTCGCTGCACTCGGCATCTTCCCCTTCAAGAAAGGCTCGAAATGTCCTATGTTTTAGTCCTCTAGAACGGATGAGGTTTACAATGGAAACTACCACTGACATTACATGCTCAAATTTTAAGACTTTGCTGCACAAAACCTGCTGATGTATAATGCAGTGATGTTTGGTTATTTGTCTCCCGATAAATTCTTCAAGAAGAGTAACTGCTCCAACATTTTTCCCACACATAGCTGGAGCACCATCAGTACAAATGGCCACCAAGTTTGTGAAATCTACTCCCAACTTATCATTCATGCACTTTATCACTTCACTGGAGATTTCTTTTCCAGTTGTGCGACCCATCATGGAGCACATGCCAACAAGTTCTTCAGTAATTTCAAAGTTTTTATCAATACCTCTAATAAAAATAAGAAGTTGGGCGGTGTCTTTTAAATCGGTGCTTTCATCCATAGCTAGGGAGTAAAAGCAGAATTCACTGACTCTCTGCTTTAACTGATCACTTAGATTAGTAGAAATGTCAGCTATTCTTCTCTGTACAGTCATGCGTGATAGACTGACATTCTCAAATATTCCCCTCTTTTCTGGACATAACTCAGATACAGCAATCAACATACACTTTTTAAAAAACTCGCCTTCTGTGAAGCATTTCCCAGCAGCAGCAATTTCCTTAGAAATTTGAAAGCTTACTTTAGTAACTGTATCGTTCTCAGTGCTCACTTTCTTGAAAATTTGCTGTTCTCCACTAAGGTTTTTCACTAAACTGGCTGCTTTAATTATTTTTTCATTTGGGTTCAATTTGGCGAGATTGGGATGTTTAGTTTCAAAGTGCCGCCGAAGGTTGTATTCTTTCGGAACGGCTAACGTTTCGCGACACACAAGGCACAGTATTTTGTCTTTGGAAACAGTACATAAGTATTTATTTGTCCATTCAGTGTTGAAAACTCTGTGCTCTGATTCTATTTTTCTCTTTTTCTTTTCACTCATGGTAGCCATTATGAAGCTCAAGATTTTGTTGAATAAATTCACACACAAGGGAAACTCTCAGTCACACACAAAGAGAAGAGATATCTCACGGCGCGTGGCACACTAGCAAGGCACTGACAGTGTGTGGAAGCCTGTAGAGGGGGAAAGAAACGGCGCACGTAGGGTAACCAGATCACAGCAGTAAAATAGGACCCACCCCCTCCCTGCTCGGCCCCACCATTACACCCCTCTTTAACCCCCAGGGGTCACTATATTACTGCACACAGCAGTACCAAAAATTAAAATACTGAAAATGGATGCCTCCTTCCAGCCACTGACTCGCCGCTCGCCTCCTCACCTCCCCCCAAGTATAAAGCCTCGCCGCCACTACCTGCCCACCTGCCCGCTTGGTTCGTCATCCCCCCATGAAATAAGGGGAGGGGAAAAGGGGGACAGTTTGAAGGGATTTTCTGGGGGTATGAACTAAGCCGGGGAGGGGGAAGGGGAGCAGTTTGAAGGGATTGGATGTGACTGTCCCACACACAAACACAGGGGCCGCAGGGAGCCCTGGGGGTGGGGGCAGTGTGATAGGGGCTGGGGAGGGATAAGGTCCCTGGACCAGGGAAGGGGGTAGCAGTCAGGGCAGGGCAGGTGCAAAACGCACACACACACACACACGGCCGGCTTTAGGAAGTGCGGGGCCCAATTCGAACATTTTTGGCGGGGCCCCAGCAGGGATGACTAGAAGAAGAAAAAACATGTAAAAAAAAGCCTTTCATTTCTTCCATGTATTATTTACTTTCCATAACTATATAAATAATAAAATTATATATTATGTACATTGTGTTATATATGCTGTTGATCGGTTATTAATGCCCCCCTCATTGAAGCAGGTGTGCAGGGTTCCTGCCCTGGGAACTGCAGGGCACTAGTGGACATGGGGCTGGCTGGAGGCAGGGCAGGGGCTGACTGGAGGTAGGGTCTGGCTGCAGGCAGGGCAAGGGGTGCGGGGCTGGCTGGAGACAGGGGGGTATGGGGCGGGCTGGCTGGCTTCAGGCAGGGCCGCAGGGGGGTGCGGCAGGGGTTGGCTGGAGACAGGGCAGGCGGTGCGGCAGGGGCTGGCTGTGGGCAGAGGGTGCGGCAGGGGCTGGCTGCAGGCAAGGCAGGGCAGGGCAGGGAGTGCGGGGCTGGCTGGAGACGGGCTGGTGCGGGCAGGGCAGGGGGTGCGGGGCTGGAGGCAGGGCAGGGGGTGGAGCAGGGGCTGGCTGCAGGCAGGGGGTGTGGGGCTGG
>NW_020681543.1:0-6746 GCF_002925995.2 Terrapene triunguis
TGGTGAAGTGAACAGATCACTAGAGCCCTGTGTGGATACAAAATTGGAATCCGCATCCAATCTGCAATCTCCCAAAATGAGGATATCTGTGGATATAAAGCAGATATCTGTGGGTTTACAGGGCTCTACAGATCACAGTCAACAGGGCCGGCTCTGGCTTTTTTGCCGCCCCAGGCAAAAAAGCCTCCCGCCGCCCCCTCCCCCCCCCAGCGCGGCAGGGGAGGGTGCCGCGCCTGGCCGCGGGCTGCTCTCCCCGACCGGCCGGAGCGCCGGGGGGAGGGCGGAGAGCCCGGCCGGGACTCCGCTCTCCCCGGCGGCCAGAGAGCCCGGCCGGGGCTCCGCTCTCCCCGGCGGCCAGAGCCGGAGCACCGCACCGTGCTGCCCCCCTCCAGGTGCCGCCCCAAGCACAAGCTTGGTGGGCTGGTGCCTGGAGCCGGCCCTGACAGTCAAGCCAGAGTACAAAATTTACCACATTCAAAAAAATCATTAAGGTGAATTTAAGGTTACAGGAAACTACTGCATCAGTGGATTGCGTGAAAGTTCCCTCTCAAAAAGTTTGGAAGGTGTGTGTGTGCGTGCGTGCGCGCGCACTAGAATATCAGGAAAGTCGAACTTAAAATTAAACTTACATAAAATTCAACATGTTGATAGTCTGAATACTCACAATTAAGGGAATAAAATTGCTTAAAATGTAATCCTGTAAAGACACTATCTTCTGTGTTTGTGCATGGATTATGAAATATCCACCACAGATGTTTCAGTTCTTTTTTTCCTATGTTTTGTTTTGTTTCTAGTGGTGGTGAGTTCAGTGTGGGATTTGGATGGTAACTGACCTGCTATATAAACTGCTGATTCCTTTTCTTGATTGAGAACGGTGTTCCTGAGGCAACAAGACAAGTTTTGATTTGAATGTTCTTTTACAATGAGAGCAGTTTCTGTTTCAAACAGGCCGTTATCCCCTTGGGATGTTGTTTCAGAGAGCGATGGTAAATGTTGCCTATTGAGATCTTTCCACAGCACTTCAGGCTCTGGGTACCAACCAGCTGATTGACAAACCACCCGAATCCCTCCATCTTGGTGACCCTCCACAGAGATAAGAGGAGCAGAGCCCAGACCTAAGGGGAAATACATAAAGGTGTCAATTCCATATGTTAATAAAGAAGAAGGGACAGTTTGTGGATCCCTTACTCACACTAGACAGCACTAATTCATGTGGGAAGTCAGTAGAAGGGATAAATGAATACTGGAATGTCTGAAATCCCAATACTCATGAACACACACAAATTTGAACAAATATTTAAAATAGTTTCACTGAGTCAGCGGGAGATATTGTCATCTCAACACAGGAGCAACTGAGTGCTGACACCTTTGGAGATACAATGTAGATAACTGAATAGGATCTGAACTTTAGAAAATCTGATCATTAGGGAATAGGATAGATATATTTATTTTTAAAAAATCTAATTGGTTCATGGTGAAAGTGTTAAAGCAGCAGGGGAAAAATGCTCAGTCTTGTTTAAGAGTGATAAATGCATAATTTCCCCTCCCCACTAGGACACTCTGCACTCCATATCCACCATAGTAATATGATTATGGTATGATTATGATAAATTATGTTGCATCTTGTACAACATGTGTCAAGTAAGGTGTCAATGTAAAATTATGATTGGCTGAATGATTATCGTATTTGTATGCATGTATCATTTTTGTATCGAGTTATTAATATTGACTATGCATCTGTATTTCAAATGTGCTTGTTCTGGGTAACACACACAACTAGCCTTTCAGGTACAACAGTGAAGAAGCTAGACAGTGCTAATGGCCCATCAGCGAAAACAATGGGCCAAGGAAAAGTCTTGTCCTCACTGGGGGACACTTCAGACAGCCTATGGATAATGGCTGCCATGACTCATCAAGCATTCAGGGGCATGTGACTAGACCCATGATACTAAATTCCATTTTGATACCTGTATTTTCCCACAAACTGGGCTGGGAACGTGGCTTGGAACAAAGGGGTTCCCGCCGTATAAAAGAAACTGTAAAAGGGGGAAGTGACATCACCAATGGGCCTCACTTACCCCACAACTCAACACCTGGATATACCTCTGGAAGAGCACAGACTTTGAACTGGGGAAGTGATGGTCCCAGGTCGGAAAGATGGAAACCCTGCCTGTGTATGAAACATCTATAAACTGCTTGTACTATCTTACAGGGTGAGATACTTTTTGATTCAAATCCTTTGTGGTATATTAAGCTTAGATTGGGTTTTTGTTTATTTGCTTAATAATCAACTTTGATCTCTTTGCTATCACTTATAATCACTTAAAATCTACCTTTCTGTAGTTAATAAATCTATTTTATATATTTTTTACCTAAAATAGTGTGGTTTGAGTGAAGTCTCAGCTCAGTTAACAAAGGTTTTTGTGTATATTCCTCTCCAAATCAAGGAAGGGGCAAAGAGGGTAATTGTAATAATCTTTACTGGTCAGGCTTTTGACCAGGGCAGGATGGTACAGCTCCAGGGTCCTAGGTTGGGGAGCTGGGGGGTGTTTTGGCTGAAGCCTCGCTATTGTTGGTTCATGGTAGTGCCTGGCCAGATGCATTCATGCACAAAGATGGGTGTGGTCCCTGCCTGTGGATGTTGGTGTGAGTGCAAGTGTGGAGGGCTTTGCAGCTTGTCACAACATCATAGTGCAAGAGGGAACCCAGATTGGTGAGACAGAGGGATCAGCTGTACATCAGTTCCAAATGGTACCCCGGGGGAAGCCATCACACCCACCACCACCATCATACAGTCTCAATAAATAAGAACACTGCATTTGATTTTAACTACACCCATGAGTAACAACCAAGAGTGAACCAATGAGAAAGCCATAAAAGTCTGTCAGTCCCACCTTAGCCACACATCCTAGAAATGACTGCAGAGCAACTGGAAGGCCATATTTGTCCAGAAGTCTTTCCCTTCTTAACTAAAGAACGCTTTGGGGTCAGTCAAGATTGGGCAAGAAAGTGCCTTGGCCATCCTAAAAATGTTTTTAATAAAATGTTGGGAAAGTTTCCAGCATATTTTCCTGCTATGAAAGTGGCTGTTTGCTGAAAGTTAGATACACTTTGTTATTGTGAAATATTTCACAAGCAGGGAGTCACAGTTGTTGTAATAGGAAAGAATAAAGCCTGCAGACCACACACAGCTAAAACTGTTACAAGCTACTGACCTGCTACCCGCAGTTCCAATACAGTTTCTCCATAAATAGTATTGTCTTGAACAAAACAGAGGTATAGTCCTTCATCAGCACGTCTGATATTGAGAATTCTCAAGGGAACATTTCCATCTGTGAGTCCGGCTTTCAAAAGCTCTGTTCTTCCCTGATACTCTGGCATCTGCCCTTCATATTGATCTTTCCCATTACGATACAGGTGCACAAAGGATTCAAAGTGAGATCGGAACCATCTCACCTCCATGTTTGCAGCGCTCATGCTGGGGGACAGGTGACAGGGTAACACAGTTTCCTGACCCAGGATGGCAGTGACAGGGTCATCGGGTCCAATCACTGTGAACTTTGCTGGAAAATGCACCAGGACAACAACAATGAAAAGCAGCTCAGAGGAAAGAGGGAATTTGATATGAAGGACACATCCAACAGGTTCCATTTCAGACAAACTTTCCAAAAAGTTCAGCCAGAGACAGACACCCGACATGGAGCATTTCAGCCTGAATGTTTGAGAGCAGCACTCATGGGCATTAGGATGTGGGCTCTGTTATAAGAACACTCAGCCTCAGTGTATGGCACAGACACACAGCACTGAGCTGGGGTGTGAAGCTGATAACAGGCAAACTTGGCACATGACCCAGACACAGGACAGAGAGTGGGGAGTTAAGAATTGGTAGGTTCAGTGCATGACAGAGGCACACAGTGCTTACATGGGGTGGGAAGCTGAAGACAGGTGTGTTCAGTCCATGTCACACAGCAGAGAAACGGTAATGGACATTTTTGGTGTATAGAATATCAGGGTTGGAAGGGACCTCAGGAGGTCATCTAGTCCAACCCCCTGCTCAAAGCAGGACCAATCCCCAAACAGATTTTTGCCCCAGATCCCTAAATGGCCCCCTCAAGGATTGAACTCCCAACTCTGGGTTTAGCAGGCCAATGCTCAAACCACTGAGCTATCCCTCTTCCCCTAAATGGATTAGCAGTCCATCTCCTTAACCACTCGGCCGCCTCATCTGAGCTGTCAGGTAAGGGACAAGCTTACTATTTAACAGCCCATTTTTCTGAGTGTTCTCAAACTGGCACGCTTACTGACATTGCCATGAAATTTGCTGGGCCTCAGCAGGAATAAGGGTAGGGTTGATGGGCCATATTTGGTGTTCTTTCATCGAGGTGTTCCTAAGACATAGCCATATTGCTAGAGCTAATTTTTGGACAAGTATGGTTTAATACTTCACATGTTCAAGAGACCAAATAACCAAACTTAGTGAACATTATTGCCCAAAGACAAAACAGTGCACTACATAAAGGAGACATATAAATCCTCCTCCCAGGAAGCAATTCTTATCTTGCAGCATACTCACCTTACACAGAAGGTGTGCTAGAAAAATACACCCCAAACCCACTTATACCACGGCTGTTTACAAGTGAAAAAGCACTTTAATCATCACATAAGATCCAACCCACCAGTTTCTTAACTTCTTGTTCTGTACCTTCGTTAACCTATTTTTGGATACCACATTCCAAACCAAGTGGGTGTAGAGCAGTGGTCCCCAACCTTTTCTGGATGACGAGCCACTAAGGACCGTGGCTGGCGGACAAGCATCCGCCAAAATGCCACCGAGAAGCGGCAACGTCAAGAGGCATTGCCGCCAAAATGCCGCCGAGAAGCAGCGTCATGAAGAGGCATCACCACCGCAATGCCATCGAAAATCTGGACGTTGCCACTTTTCGGCGGCATTTCGGCGGATGCTTGTCCGCCGGCCAGTACGCGGGCACACATAGATGCCCCAGCAGGCACCATGGCGCCTGCGGGCACCGCGTTGGGGACCCCTGGTGTAGAGGTACATCCCAACCAGTGCTAGGACACACCTTTCATGGCTTTGATAGGCTTCCCATTTTCTATTGTGAACACTAACTTCAGATTTGTAAAGTGTTGTGGGATATTAGATATTGGTGAACGGAATTGTGGGAAGAGCATAATACAGTCAGTTAACTTCTCAACACTCTCTCTCTCTCTCTAATGTATATTATAGGACTACAGTGCACATAATGCCTAATAATACAGTGTATACTACACCTAACATATATGTATTAGCTAACAGGCCCAATTGAAAAAGTCACATGAGATCAATATATTCTGGTTCATCTTATGTTTTTGTGCACATTAGTCTCAAACTATGGCTCTGATCTTTTTTACATCTGAAACCCACTGTTATTTTATTTTATTTTATTTATTATTGTTATTATTAAACAGTTCAGTAAGTGTCCACCCAATGCTTTGGGCATCTTTGACAATCTTTTAAAAATACTTGGGTGAAGAAACAGACCTGTGCAGTTAGGGTGACCAGACGTCCCGATTTTATCGAGACTGTCCCGATATTTGCTTGTTTGTCCCACGTCCCGACTGATGTTCGGCCGGGACACTGGACAAACAAGCAATTTTGCCCTCCGCTCCGGCGCTCGCCCCACCCGACTCTGCCGCCTCCTTCCTCCATTGGATCCCTCCCTAAATCCCTGCCCTGACCTCACCTCTTCCCCAAGCACTCTCTGGGCGCACTGCAGCCAGCCCGGTCTGCTACCCTGGTCCCAGCTGACTCAGCGTGTGGGGCGGGTGACTGAGGAGGGACCGGAAGCTGGAGCTTGGCTGCTGGCGCGCAGAGCCTCTTCCTCAGTGGGTGGGGGAGCCGGTCCCCTGCCCGTCCCACCGCAGGGATGAGGCGCGCTGGGCTGGGTAGTAAGTGGGGAGCGGCGGCGGTGGCGGCGGCGGCGGCGGCGGCGGCGGCGGGAGGGGCCCGGCCTGGGCTGGGGCAAGTGAGATGTGTTTGCAGCCGCCGCGCCGGGGGTTCCCGAGGCGAGGCAGGAGCTCAGCCCCTCCGCGGCCGCGCGTCTTCCTGGGACCTCGCCTGCCTCTCGAGCCGCCCCAGGACCCCTCCACCAGCAGCCGAGCCCAGCCCAGGCCCGCAAACGCCGCGTCATAGCGCCTCTCTCCGTGCCCAGCGCTGCCCGGCCCCCTCCAGCCCGGCCCTGCATGCCGGCAGCCGGAGCAGCCCCCGGCCTGGGAAGGGGTTTCTCAAACCTGCCCCCGTGGGCCGCCCAGCCCGAGACACCTTCCATGCTGGGCTGCGCCGCCCTCCGGTTCTGCAGTCCCAGCCACCGCGGGAAGCTGGCCCGGGGCGCTGCTTGCTGGGTGTGTTGGACTCGAATCTGGCCTGGGGGCAAGTCCCGGACAGTCCAGTGGCCCCAGGGAGCCGGAAAGGAGGACTGGCTTTCCTCATGGGGTGCACGGGGGGGTCGGGGGTTGGGGAGCTTTGGTCTGGGGACACCAGAGCTGCTAGCTGAGAAAGGGGCTGGTCTAGTGACTAGTGGAGCTGTGCAGGGCTCTGTGTGTGTGTGTGGGGCGGGGTGACCGGTGTCTGTGCAGGGGTGTGTGTGTTTGGGGGGGCAAGCCGGGTGGGCACGGGCCCACGGCGGCTGAGCTGCAGCAGAGTGTCTCCGAGACGGAGCGGAGATAAGCTGGGGGGGGGGGGGGGGGGG
>NW_020681543.1:6846-11536 GCF_002925995.2 Terrapene triunguis
CCGAGTCCCGATATTTCACCTGGGTGATCTGGTTCCATTGACTTTGACTGGAGCATGTTGTTAAGACATTTCAGGGGCCTAAATAAATCCTTTAAGGAACAGCAGACACAGTGCGGATTCCTACCTGATTCCAACCTGTGAACATAACAAGTAAGGAAAAAAATAATAAACCCAGGGAGAGTGGAGCTGGCTCGGGAGCTGTTGCAGAATGAAAGAACCTTCATCTTCACCGTAACTTGATCTAGACAACAGGAAGAAGGAGGAAAAAAACTCATCATCGTGAACATAACACTGACTAACATTAATTCATTGAAGTCAAACATTAAAGAGGACACAGTAAATAAAAAGGAATAAATACATTGTTAAGTGAACTCTTTCATATTATGAAGTTAGAACAGCCATTCAATTAAAGTTGAAAATGTGACTCCTTTACAAGTCTGATTTTTTCCCATCCCTACAAAAGCCATGTTAAAAAAAAAAGTCAGATCGGTGTAAAAGTTGCTAGAAATTCTACCAATGGAGAAAAAAGATTTAAGGAATTAGAAAGCGTGCGTGTCAGAAAGAGAGATTCTCATTTGTTTTTTTTTATCCATTTCTTTTCTTTCAACATATCAGAGTCAAAATGATTCAGTCCCATAAACAAAGTTATTAAGTAACATGGAGCACAGAGGAGACGCTTCATAAAATTAGATTTGCAAGAGCTTGTAACTTACTTTACAAAACTGAAATATACAATTAGTTAACTCATAGCAAATTTCCCTTTGAAGGCATTGAGAGCAGAATCAGGTCCAGTTTTCTTGAATAAAACATAGGAGCAAAGAAATAGATTCTTAAATCAAATAACCAGAATAGTCTGGCATCACATTACAATGAAAGGAGAGGGGAAAATAGCTCATGTATCATTTTGAATATATAATTCAAATGCAAAGTTTGTATTCAGAGTCAGACACATCTATCCTGGGATTACTGGATCATTTTGCAGTTAATAATTCACGCAGGGAATAAATATCTACTAGGAGATATCAAAGAACAAGGGAGATGGTATTCAAGTGACAGAAGCTCACCTACCTGATACATCCTGGAAATAATCATTGGAACAGTTTTGAGCTCTCTCTGGTGTTCCCAGGTTTTCTAAAATCCTCATCCATTCTCCTCTAGTTAGTTTACATTGTCAGTGACTATTTCAGTGATGAAACTGAAAAATTAATTCTTACTAAGAAATTACAGTGACAAAGAGTTGAATCCTTGTCTTTCCTTCCGTATTTCTGCCAAAATGGTGCCTATTTTTTGTTGGACATTGAATGTGTCTCTCTTGGTATCTTCCAAAAGCGAAAGTAGAAAAGAAACTGGAAAGCTATGGTGATTTCAGTCCCTATCACACCCTCATTCCAGTTTGGAGATAAAGAGCCTCTCCCAAAGAAGTCCTCCTAGGGTGCCAGTGTTGGTGGCAGCAGAGTCAAATATCCAAGTGCCCCCAATCTGGCTGAAGGCAATGAGAATTTCAAAGAGGCTCAGCTTCTTACTCTTGAAGAACTGGTAAATTCTGTCATAATAAGCATTATATTTTTCATCTCATGCTCCAAATGGAAACTCTCCTTTTGATTACTTCAGTAATAAACAACCTTTGTACTGCTACACTGGAGTTTATGGTGAAGTGAGTGTCTTTATTGCTGTAAGGTTGAAGGTTAAAGCCCAACCCATCTCTGTTCTCAGATAGGAGTTAAACAGGGTTCAAACTGTGTTAGTTGATTCTAAGTTCTGATTGGTCAGCAGATATGGTGCTCTCTTTGTGACAGGATCCCCAGGGCACAATCTGGAACTGGGTTACTGCTGTGCCCCCTTAACTCTCCAGCCTAGCGTGTGTCTCACAATGCTTTGCTAGTGACAAGAAACAACCCCCTTCAGGTGCTGTTATCACTCAGCACAACAACAGGGGGACCCCACACCTAGCTAGATTGCCTGAATGCTCCCAGAGCCACTCATGAATCACACAGAGAAAGGAACCAGCCAATTCACCCCAGGTCCCAGCCTTACTCCTCAGAACTGTACCATCTTGCCCTGGCCAGAAGCCTGACCAGTGTACATTTATTACCCAGTCCACCCCCCTTCAATGTGAAGAGGACATGCATCAGCTTTTGTAAACTGAGCTGAGATTTCCCAGGCACTTCAGTCAAAACACACTGTTTTTGGTAAAATATAAAATAGATTTATTATAAGTGCTAGGCATAAAAGGTCAGAGATTTTTACCAAAGAAAATAAAAGATAAACGTACAATCTAAATCCTAAACCCTATTACACATGCATCCGACGAAGTGGGTATTCACCCACGAAAGCTCATGCTCCAATACATCTGTTAGTCTATAAGGTGCCACAGGACTCTCTGCTGCTTTTACAGATCCAGACCAACACGGCTACCCCTCTGATACGTATTACACTAGGCAGTATTTAGATCAAGCAATTTTCTCACCCCACTGGATGTTACAGTTCTTTTTTGAGTGTTTGTTCATGTCCATTCCAATCAGGTGTGTGAGCACGCATGTGCACAGTACCTGGAAGATTTTTCCCCTAGTAGGTAGCCATAGGGTTGGCTAACCCTAACCCTAACCTTTATGGTGCCCAATATAGAGCCCTGCCGACCCGCTACCCCCTCAGTTCCTTCTTACCTCCAGTGATGGTAGCTGGAACTTCCCCTTGCTCTTCTCTTGCTTTGACAAGTGGATTATCAGTGCTTTAGCAGTCTTTATAGTATATAGTTAGCCTATAGTAGTAAAGTATAGTTAGTTGTTAGCAGTTCTAAAAAAGTTTCCGTGGGGGGTCCCCCCATTTACCCCTTCAGTTACTGGGGCATGCCTCATTCCCCAGGTTTCAATACCTGCCAGTCGTGTGTGAAGCGCATGCCAAAAAGTGACCCTCACTCCTCCTGCTTATATTGCCTGGGTGAGGGTCATCAAAGAGACTACTGCAAAATGTGTTGGGAACTCCAACCAAGGACTATCAAGGAGAGAGAGCAGTGGCTCAAGATTCTTCTTATGGAGGCAGTCCTCCAGCCTCAATCAGACCCTGGCACCGGGGACCCTGCGCCCAACACATCCTCCTCCACAAGGAGTGCCCCAGTGTCAGGATAGAAGGATGCGGCACCAAAGAAGAAAGCTGGCAGGGAATGGCACTGGCATGCAGCCTCTCGGTGGCATTCTAGCCTTTGGCACTGGTCTCAATCACCAGCATGCACACACACACAAAAAAGCCAGACGGGGGCTGATCCCTCCTGGCAAGACTCAGGGACCAGCCACCAGTGGCACCTCAGATGGGCCACGACTCTGAGACTCAGATGGAAGCCATGTTGACTCCTGCCCAAGTGAGGCAGTTGAGTCCAGGCCAGCCTCAGTCACCGCACTCATTGGAGCAGTTACCATTACGGTCCACCACGGAGGCTTTCCACATGGTGCAGGACCTATTATGGCTCCCAGCGCCATTCTCGCTGCTGAAACAAGAGAGCATCCCGGCACCACAGGCTCCATTCCTGCCCCCCATCCCCCTGCCTCCCGTGCAGTCTAAGGGGCAGCTGGTGATGATGGTGTGCCGATCACCATCTCCTTGGCACCAGCCTATCACGGAGCCACCACCCAGAGAGCACAGTCAGTCCCCTGCTTCTCTAAAATCCACCTCGAGAGGAGCAGCCCCACCATGGTCCTCCCACTCGGAGTCAGAGTCAGACTCATACCGCTCCGACTCCAGTTTTTGAAGGGTCTCGACAGACTGTACCCTCATGTCCGTCAGCCAGTTCCTGCCTGGGACCTCAATCATGAAGCCACCATTCGAACCATTGGCAACATGCTCCCTGCTCTACCTCTCTCACAAGGTGGCGTTCCTGGTAGCAATAACCTTGGCTAGGAGGGTGTCCAAACTCAAGGCCCTAATGTCAGAGCCTCCGTACACTGTGGCCTGGTCTACACTATGGGTATGTCTACACTACGAAATTAGGTCGAATTAATAGAAGCCGGTTTTATAGAAATCGGTTGTATACAGCCGATTGTGTGTGTCCCCACATAAAATGCTCTAAGTGCTCTAGTCGGCGGACCGCGTCCACAGTACCGAGGCTAGCGTCGGTAGCATTGCACTATGGGAGCTATCCCACAGTTCCCGCAGTCTCCGCCGCCCATTGGAATTCTGGGTTGCGATCCCAATGCCCGAATGATGCAAAACAATGTCGCTGGGGGTTCTGGGTACATGTCGTCAGGCCCCTCCTCCTCCGTCACAGCAACGGCAGACAATAGATTCGCGCCTTTTTACCTGGGTTACCTGTGCTGACAACATACCACGGCAAGCATGGAGCCCGCTCAGCTCAGCTCACCGTCACCATACGTCATCTGGGTGCCGGCAGACGTGGGACTGCATTGCTACACAGCAGCAACAGCTAACTCCCTTTTGGCGGTAGACGGTGCAGCATGACTGGTAGCCTTCATCGGCGATCTGGGTGCTGGCAGCCGTAGGGCTGCATTGCACCAGCCCTTGCCTTTTGCCTTTTGGCAGTAGATGGTTTATTACGACTGGTAACCGTCCTCGTCGTACAGCAGTGGCTGTCAATCATGGGCACCTGGGCAGACATGGTCAGTCCAGCAGTGGCTGGAACTCCGTATGTCCCCCAGTCCCCCATCCTGCTGCCTTCACAATGACGATGATGGCTATCAGT
>NW_020681544.1:0-1549 GCF_002925995.2 Terrapene triunguis
AGTTCACTGGAGCTTTTCTTCAGGTGGAAGGTCTTCCCCTGTTTGTCATGTATGGCGGAGAACCCTCGCCGGCTCCTTCTCTCCTCATCATCGGATGCTTCATAGTCTCCCAGCAAGAGGCGAAGGGCTTCATTTGGGTACTGCTCATACCACCAGAGCGTGGGAATATAGGAAGTGTCATAGGTGCATTTCAGCAGCACCGGTTCCCCTTGGGATACAGTCACTCGGTCATCAGGCTGTGTCACGGACTCTCCATTAGCCCCTTCTGGAAAAAAATAATAACGTGCTTATATCGAGCTATACACGGCTCTTGGATTGAACCCGCAATGTTTATCTACCCGCCCCCCCCCCCCCCCCCCCGCACACACACACACCCAAGCATCCAGAGACTGGAGGGAGGGGAAGGTTTATAAACAAATGGTTACAAAAAGAAAGTAGGGCTAACTCCGCATAGCCTGGAACTGGATGCAACTGCATTTCGGTTATGGCCATTTACACCAGATGCCATCTGGCCCCATACAGAGCTAAAATGGTGCAGACACGCTACTCACCCAGAATCGGAAGTAGTGTAAGAACAGACACCCAGGGGAGGAACATATTTCAGGGATGAAGTGGGATGGAACCTTCTCCCCACAGCCCAAGAAGGAAGCTTCTTCCTCGCCTTCCCCAGCTGTGAAGAGGAGCTGGGAGGGAGAGGTTTTACTCAGGGAGGTGATGTCTTAAATACACAGGCAGCTCCTTGCTTACTGGGGCTGGTCTCCTCTGCTGAGTGACTGGTGCTAACCACGCAGGCAGTCCGCTACTGCCCCCGCACTCGGCTCTCTGGCTGCTGCACAGAGCTGGAGGGGGAGGAGAAATTGCGGGGGATCCGAGACCACGTTACACAGCGGGGCTCTGAACTGCCAGCCTGTGACAGCTCTGCCTGAGAGGCGAGTCAGTGATAAAACAGCGGCCCCTTGTGGGGAAAGTGAAGACGTTTTGCTAAGCAGCTCAATATTTTTTTTACTTTTACTCCAGTCGGACTATCCCGTGTTCAATTACTGCAAAATCTCCCTGATGTCACGGAAAAGAAATTAGGGTCAATCCCGCAGCTGGAGTAAATCAGTGTAATTCCTGGAAAGAAGGCACAAAACGATTGTTTGCTTTTGCTTTCAAGGGGAGAGCGCAGACTGACAACATGTACCCAAAACCACCTGCTACAAGGTTTTTGCCCCATCAGGTATTGGGAGCTTAACCCAGAATTCCAATGGGCAGCAGGGACTGTGGGATAGCTACCCACAGTGTACCACTCCCTGAGTCGATGCTACCCACGGTATTAAGGACGCACTCTGCCAACCAAATGTGTTGCTTCACTGTGTGGGGACATGCATTATCGACCGTATAAAATCGGTTGCTAAAGATCAACTTCTATAAAATTGACCTAATTTCGTAGTGTAGACATGCCCATATAAGTGAGCGTGCCAGGATAAATAAACCTTGGGACGTTATTAGAGATTTTAAACATAAACTTTCAGAAGTTACTTTAAAAGGACTTTAAAATTTGGAAGGT
>NW_020681545.1:0-553 GCF_002925995.2 Terrapene triunguis
TGGGTGGGGGGCTCAGGCCCCCTGGGACCCTGGCCCGGAGCCAGGCCGGGCAGAACCCTGCTCTGAATGTGCCACCAGCCTCGGGCTGGGGTCTCCCGTCCCTGGTGAGAGCAGGCGTCATGGGGCACCGGAAAGAGCTGGGTGGGTTTAATAGCAGCCTCTGGTGCTTTTCAGTGTCAAACTCTGCGCAGTCAGGAATGATCAAAGTGCTGCGGCTGCTGCTATTTCGGGGGGGGGGCAGCCCCTGGCACCCGCTCGCTCAGTCAGGCTATTCAGACCTTGCTAAGTGTCTCTTTTCTTCTCACTTTGCCCCCCCCCGCCCCGCCCATCACCCAGCCCCCTCCGAGTGCGCTCGTAAATGGGTTGCCTGTCATGTTCAATCACCGTCTGGGCCAGAGACGCTGCTTCTTCCTCCCCCCGTTCAGCTCGCCGACCCTACCTCCCCCCGTGCACACTCTGCAGTGCCCTGCCAGCGGGAGCCTGCTCCTCGCAGAGCCCTGCCAGCGCAGCCCCCTCCCTGCACTGCTCTGCTGCTCTCCAAGCACCTGCTTCC
>NW_020681545.1:653-1076 GCF_002925995.2 Terrapene triunguis
CAGCCCCCTCCCTGCACTGCTCTGCTGCTCTCCAAGCACCTGCTTCCCAGCACCAGCTCTCGGCCCTGTGGGTCGGCCCCGGGCTCACATCCCTCGCGAGCCCCACAAGAAACAGGGCCCTGAGGCTGGGCCGTGATGGTGCCCCCAGCTGGTGACTGACAACAGAAACCAGGAGTGCTGGGCCTGGTGCTAGTCCCTGTAGCCCTGTGATCCCCCCTTTCCTCCTCTTACACTCACTGATTGTGTGTTGGGAGCTCTTCGGGGCAGGGACCTTCGCTGTGTGTGAGCAGCGCCCAGCAACGGGGCCCGGGCCCAGACCCCGGCCTGGGGCCGCAGGGCCCTCCCCTCCTCGCCGCCCCCTGCCTTGGCTTCCCCGGGGGCTCCCGGGTGTAGGGGGACCACACGTCTAGTTTGGCCAGGACA
>NW_020681546.1:0-3616 GCF_002925995.2 Terrapene triunguis
TTGATTTTTGTCTACACATGGGGATCTCGCCGTGGGACGCATGTTCCACTGACACAGTGAATTCAGCTCAGCAAAGTGTGAAACCGCCTAAGGTATTTGGACACCCAAATTAAATTTAAATAAATAGGATTTGGTGATTTAACACTCCTAGGGGTCTTTGAGCTTCTCAGACAAATATAAGTGCAGGACAGCGCCTTCTTAGGAATGAAGGAATATTTGGAGAAGGGAAATTATACCTCTTTTCTTGTGGTTTTCATTGGGATTTCAAAAGTGCCCAAGGGAATTAGGAACCCAAATGCTATCAACATTCAGTAGGATTTGGGCCCTTAGTTCCCTTACAGCAACTCTGAAATCCTATTCGATAGAGATTAATTATTCTGTTGGCAAAAGCGCTATATTTACTGTACAGTACTAGATACATTTCCAGTTAATAATGGCTTTATTAAAATCAGGTGAGTTAAATGGGAGTCTTTCGGCTGATATCAATGTGCTTTCGATCACATGAATTAGTGGAGTTATATTTGCTGCCTTCAGAAGACAGTAATCATCTGAGAATATTAGCACTACAAAAAACAATCAATCAAACAAACAAACAAACAAACAAACAACAGTGCGGTTAGTCTGTGTCTGCTGTTGTGTATTTGGTTGTTGTGGTAATAGAACCTTGTATTGCTATGGCAACTGAGTTAGATTATTAGGGGATAGCACATCACTTCAGCACCATATCATCCATCCACCAATAAATTAGCTAAAAAATTTGTGCAAACAATAAAACAAGCTTTAAAAATCGGCAACAAAACAATTATCCATTCAAAGCCACTGCAAGGAACACTACATGGAGCCACAACCTCATTTTCCCGGGTGTCGGAGGGAAAAGTTCTCAGGGGATTGGCTGGTAACTGCCCGGACACAGGGTGCAGCCTGGGCAGAGAGAGGGACAGATTTAAACAGGAAACTGTCACCCTGATTTGTATACCCCGCTCCTTATTAGAGACACAAACTCCTTCCCTGGCTGATCTCATTTCTTGCCCTCCGATTCCGGGAGAAGTGTGTGCGGGGGGGGGGGGAGGGAAATGTGTGTAGCGCTCTGACTCAAATGCCATTGAAACCCAAGGGGATGTTTAAGTGGCTTCAATTGCTATCGGATCAGGTCCCATGTGTTTGTGTGGAGTCCTGCACAATGGGAACCTGGTGCTGACTGGCTCCGGAAAGGGGCTTTGTCAAAAAGCAGAAACAGAGGAAGGGGAAGTGACGGATTGTAGCATAAAAGAGAGAAAGGGAGCTGCAGTCCTGCTAATGACAGCCCAGCGCCCCTGGTTCCCTGTGAATCGTTATTATCATCTTCATCTTCATCATCATCATCGTCATCTTCATCCTCCTCTTCATAGCCATCTTTGGCACATTCTCAAACTTTACCAGCAAAAATTTTAGATAATCGTTCCTGATAGCTCCTCATCTCTCACAAGGGGACAGCAGCAGTTCCCTGTCTCACGGAGGTGTTGTGAAAGCAACTACATCACAGACTGTGAGGGGCTAATGTATTACCGTTATTGGGGCCTGTAGTACGGTTGAGCCGAGATGGAGGGGTGCCACACCGGCTCACTAAATTGCCGACAGTCTAACCTCAGGTCCCTTTACGCAAGGGCTGAGCGGCTCTCAGTTCAGGAGCTCAGGCCCTTAGGTAGGGGCTGAGCACTAACTAACTGTCTAAGCAGGCCCAGGCCCTGGATTAGGGCGGGGCAGAAAGTCACAGCTCAAGCCCTTTTGGGACAGGGGTTGAGCAAACAAACAGTTAAGGGGCCCAGGCCCTCCGGTGCAGGGGCTGAGCAGACCAGCAGTCGAGGTGCCAAGGCCCTGGGTCAGGGCGGGGCACAAACAGTCACAGCTCAAGCCCTTTGGGGCAGGGGTTGAGCAAACAAGCAGTTTAATCAGGCCCAAGTTCCTACCTGAGCGTTGGGTGAGGGGGAAGCCTGCCACCCGTGAGTGGGGGTGGCAGGGGGGGACGCAGGCCCACTCACTCCACTGCGTCCCGGCCCGGGGCCCTAGCAGCGATTGCTGTCGCTGCCGGTCAGTGGGGTGTCCTGACCGAAACACACTGACATCGGCTCACAGGCCTCTGCAGCCTGACCGGGGTCGGCTACCCCCGGGCTACTTCCTTGTTCCCCCTCGGGGCTTACCTCGGTGGCAGTGCTGGGTTCGGGCCAGTCCAGCAGCATCGGCTCCTCGGGTGCGGGGCTTGGGGGCCGGTCCGGTAGCTCTTTCCCAGGATAGCTGGCACGGGGCAGACTTGACTCCTCCTCTGGGCAGCTGGTCCGGGGCAAGCTGGGCCAGTCCTCCTCGGGGTACCGGGCGAGCGGGAGGCTTGACCGGCGCGGGGCGTTAGCAGGCAGCTCGCAGCCTGCGGCTGTCTCCCAAGCGGGAGATCAGCCCAGGACATCTGCTCTCTCTGGCGGTCTGGCTCTCACTGAGCTCTGCTGGCGGGCTTTTATACTTCCGGGTCGGGGCCGTGACCTCGGAGGGGCGGGCCCTGGACCCGGTGGCTCCGCCCACGCTGAGATTGGAGGAAGCTCGGCCCTGTCGGAGATGGAGGGGTGCCACACCGGCTCACTACAGGGCCCTAGAAAAGCCTGTGATAAGACCGAGAGTCCTGAATCACTATTATTCTTCTATAATATTACACTGAATAATAATAATAGTAATTAATAATAATTATTAATAATTTATTATCTCTATTGTGGTTGGGCCTGGGACCCCCATTTCGGATCCCAGTAGTCCAAGCACCAATCTCAGAACAAACAGACTGTCCCTCTCCCAAAGATGTGTTTGTTGAATGTAATTTATTTTGCATCAGTCCCACCACCCGGGGAGTGCGGAGGTGCTGGGTATGGGTGGGGGGGTAGGGTGGGGGAAGAAGAAGACTCCCCGGTGTGTCAATGGCAGGAGGACGATTTGGGAAAGCCCCCCTCATACACGTGCTCCTGTCCCTGTGGAAACATCCAAGTTGGGTAAATTCCTGGAACAGGAAGCTGGAGGTGACGGGCGGGGATTGGCAGATTCCCCTCTTTTCTCTCGTTTCTCCTCGGCAGATTTTGGTGTTTGATCCCCACCAGAAGCGAATTGATTCTGAAAGTGACAGGGCAGTTATTTGTCTGAGCTCAACCCGGCTTCCCTCCAGTGTGTGTCCCGCACAGTGATACCGGGCGGTGTCCTTGGGCTTCAGGCCAGTCATTTGCAGGTACAGCACGTTGTTGGGGTTGTCAGTAATCGCTGAAGGGGAACCCAGAGGCTTTGCAGGAGATGCAGAGAGAGTCTCTGGGCTTTTTCACATCCCCTCTGGACTCCACCAGTGCCTGGGACCAGACACCTGCAAATAAAGAAACAATGAGATCCCCGCAGACCTGGCTGCTAGTGAGATTGATACAAAACCTGGGGGCTCCCCAGTGTCTTCCGACAAACAATGCACCTGTGGAAACAGTTGCAATCAGAAGGAAATGGAGCCAGAGTGCCATGTTCCAGACTGGGGTTTTGTTGTTGTTGGTGGTGGTGGTGGTTTTTGTTGTTGTTGCTGTTGTTGTTGTTTTTGCCTGGCACTGCACAGACACTGGAGGGTGGGGGG
>NW_020681547.1:0-3734 GCF_002925995.2 Terrapene triunguis
TAAATCATTGGAGGCTGCAGGAAACCAGAGGAGACTTGGTACTAATAGACATAAAGCCTTCTCCCAGGGAAGGAAATGAACAGCACAGATAGAAACTGGGGCAGGGCCACAACTAAGCAGTTCCACCCATCACACTGAAGTGAGTTTCTGGTTTGTATCGCTAACACTCTCCTAGCAGTGACCCCGGGAAGGGGTGCGATTGGGCCTGGGCATTAGAAGGGGAGGTAGCCCCAGAAAAATCTCTTTGATAAGAAAGTGACCCACAGGCTGAAGCCATTGGGGAACATACCAGTGATCGCTAGGTGTCCTCATTGTCCCACAGTTTTGCCAGCTGTACTAAGGCTCCTTGGGACAGACAATGTCTAGCACGGGGAGGCAAGGGGACACTTTTTGGCCTGAGGGCCACATCTGGGTATAGAAATTGTATGGCGGGCCAGGAATGCTCACGAAATTGGGGTTGGGGTGCGGGAGGGGGTGAGGGCTCTGGCTGGGGATGCGAGCTCTGGGGTGGGGCCAGAAATGAGGAGTTCAGGGTGCGGGAGGGGGCTCAGGGCTGGGACAGCAGGGGTGGGGCGTGAGAGAGGGCTTTGGCTGGGGGTGCGGTCCCTGGAGTGGGCTGGGGATGAGGGGCTTGGGGTGTAGGACGTGCTCCAAGCTGGGACCTAGGGGTTTGAGGGCTGGGAGGGGGATCAGGGCTGATGCAGAGGGTTGGGGCACAGTGTGTGGGGGGTGAGGTCTTTGGCTGGGGGTGCAGGCTCTGGGGTGGGGCTGGGGATGAGGGGTTTTGGGAGTAGGAGGGTGCTCCGGGCTGGGACCAAGGGGTCGGAGGGCAGGAGGGGGATCAGGGCTGGGGTAAGGGTTGGGTCATGGGGCGGGGGGTTGGCTCGGGGTGCAGGTTCCGGGCAGCGCTTATCTTAAGCAGCGCTCAGAAGCAGCAGCATGTCCCCCCTCCGGCTCTTACAGGGAGGAGCGGCCAGGCGGCTCTGCTGTGCGCTGCCCCATCCGCAGGCGCCGTGCCTGCAGCTCCCATTGGCTGCGGGTCCTGGCCAATGGGAACTGCGGGGGCGGTGCTTGGGGCGGGGGCAGCGTACAGAGTGGAGCCCCCTGGCTGCCCCTATGCACAGGACCCGGAGGGGGGACATGCTGCTGCTTCTGGGAGCCAGGCGGACTGGCCCCCGACCCTGCTCCCCGGCTGGAGCACCAGAGCGGGGCAAGCCCCAGACCCTGCTCCCCAGCAGAAACTCGAGCGCTGGGTTAAACCAGCTGGCAGGCCAGATGCGGCCCGTGGGCTGTAGTTTGCCCATCCCTGGTCTAGCACAACCTGCAAACCCTGCAGGGAGATTTCCCTGTAACTGATTATTCACCCCAAGCCAGGTACTTCATGGAATGGCCCATTTGTACCATACTTTTATAGCCACATCAGTGTCAAATGCAAAAAGAATTTATATGAAATGTTGGAGGACCCTGTGTCTCCTTGTGAGCACCAGGCTGACATGGCTTAACCACTGAGCTACACACAAACCATGGTACATGTCCAGTGCCATCCAACGTAGACATGATGTCTACCATCACTGTCCGTACTGCCAATCTAGGCTTGGCTGGAAGAGGTCACTAAGGCTGCAGAAATCCCCTGGTGTCTGGTCGCTCTGGTGGTTAGTTCGCCATGGTCGGCTCCCCTCTCTCCGGATAGCAGGGTGGAGCCTGCAGTGGCTTTGAGTTGACTCTGGACACGGCTGGCTGACGTTCCTGCTAAGCCTCAGTTCCCTGGCTGGGGGAGGGAGGGTGAAAGCACAAGTGTGTGATAATGTTACCGTGGAGTTAGAGTAACCAAGCCTCATCCCAGCTGATTGGCACAATTAGAACAAGCAGATGGACAGAGAGAAAAGGGAAAAGGAAAGAGAAGAAATAAGGATCAGGAACTCCATTTCTGGAGGCAGCTTCAGCTTCTTTGCTCTCTACCCCTTTCTCTCCTCCTCCGCTTGCCTGTCCCCCTAGACAACAGCTCTCAGGGGCGGACACTGGCTGGCAGAGTCCTGGTCCCCCCTGGAATCCTTTAGAGCACAAGAGCGGCCATACGGGGTCAGACCAATGGTCCATCTCGCCCAGTATCCTGTGTTCCGACAGTGGCCAATGCCAGGTGGTCTAGAGGGAATGAACAGAACAGGGAATCATCAAGCGATCCATCCCCTGTCGCCCATTCCCAGCTTCTGGCAAACAGTGGTTAGGGACACTTCAGAGCATGGTTTTGCATCCCTGCCCATCATTGCCAATAGCCATTGGTGGACGTATCCTCTGTGAACGTATCTAGTTCTTTTTTGAATTCAGTAATACAGACAGAGAGACACAGGGGGCTGTGGAGCAATTCTGCTGCTCTTCATTGGTGGGTGGGGGTGGGCCGAGTTCCCTGCCTCTCCGTCACACGGGCTGTTTGCTCAGGCTGTGCCCAGGGATCAGGGGTGATTTTGGTCTGACTCCATTGAATGGGGCTCGTGCGTGCTTTATTCTCCTGATGCCGACAGGGAACAGCAGCCATGTTTCTTCTCCCCTGGAGCTGGAGGTAGGGGCCAGGGCCAAACTGGGCTTTATCTCTTGAGTATGTGCGATTTCTCCCAGAGACTTGTCATTTGTTCTTTCTTTGCTGTTTTCCTTGAAATAAGTCGCCTAGACTGCCAAATACATGACTGGCTTTGTGTGTGTGTGGACACTCAGTGAGGTTTGGAGGTGTCCTTAACTGGGGAAAGCCAGCGACAAAGCCCTGGATCCATTGTTGTGAGAGGTGGGGACCAGTCACTGCTAAGGGAGCTCTTGGACAGCGTTAGTTCAAACCACCCCATCTGTGCACTGACAGTCTTGATAGCTATTAACCTGTGTCCAATCTGCCTTTTTAGGGGCAGTGGAGAGGCTTGGGTGGGGGAGAAGCACTGGCCAGACCTGGAGAGAATTAAAACCCTCTCCCTGAGCAAGGAATCTTCAGCAGGTGTCTGGCTTCACTGCAGTGATTGCTGGGGAGCCCAGTCAGGGGCTGGATTCAGCTGGAGCTAATTGCTCGTTACTGGGGAAACCAGGCACTATAAGAAGGGGGAGCAGGGGTGGGTCACTCTGTTATGAGGGTTAGGCTGAGTTAGGGGCCCTGTGCATTCTGGGATGTGGGAGAGCTAGAACAGTAGAGAGCCCTTTGGCTTGGTTTAGTGGGGCCAGCTCTCTGATCTCAGAGGTGAGGCTGTCCCTGTGGCAGCCAGAGCTTGGCTTACCTGACCTGTCAGGTATGTTTGAGACAATCCATTAGAGGGCTAAACCCTCACCAGAGCAATCCCAGATAGGTAACTGAGCGAGTGGGTTTGTGAGTTCACAGACAGGAACATTCCGACACCAGAATGAGTGAAATATTTCAAGATGAGGAGTTTATTCTAGCTCTGGTCTAGTCCCAGCTGCTAGTAGCTGAGCCCAGAGCAGGGGCTGCTGCTCTCCAACTCTGTGTTTTGTTTGTAAGTTGGTATTTTGGCTTCTCCACCAATGAGAACTTTCCCACAGGAGGACAGTGCCTCCCTATTACACGGCATTTCATCTTCTCTGCTCTTCCTTCGCTTGAAGGAAACCAGCACCAGGGCAACAACAGCAACAAAAATTGCTTGCGAAAGGATAAATTAGAATCGGTGGTGAACAGCCAGCAAAACAATAAAGGGATTAGTGTGTTACTGGGAGTGAGTCTGTGCAGTGTAAAGCAATTGATCATG
>NW_020681548.1:0-1954 GCF_002925995.2 Terrapene triunguis
GGGCAGGAATTCCTTTTTCTGCATTTGAAGAAAGGGGCCAGTAACCACTGCAATTCAAAATGATCTAAGAACAATGCAGGTAAAATTGTTCACAGTTCAGGATGCAACTGGAATGCATGGGTGTCAAGGCTGTATCCCCACTTTGAACTTTAGGGTACAAGTGTGGGGGCCTGCATGAGGACTTCTAAGCTTAACTACCAGCTTAGTTCTGGTCTGCTGCCACCATTCCCTTCCCTGGGAAGCTGTTAGAAACTTTTCACCAATTCCCTGGTGAATACAGATCCAAACCCCCTTGGATCTCAAAACAAGGAGAAATTGACCCTTCCCCCCACTCCTTCCTTTCACCAACTCCTGGTGAATACAGATCCAAAACCCTTTGGATCTAAAAACAAGGAAAAATCAATCAGGTTCTTAAAAAGAAGGCTTTTAATTAAAGAAAAAGGTAAAAATCATCTCTGTAAAATCAGGATGGAAAATAACTTTACAGGGTAATCAAACTTAAAGAGCTCAGAGGACCCCCCTCTGTCTTAGGTTCAAAGTACAGCAAACAAAGATAAACACTCTGGTAAAAAGGTACATTTACAAGTTGAGAAAACAAAGTAAAACTAAGACGCCTTGCCTGGCTTTTTACTTACAAGTTTGAAATATGAGAGACTTGTTTAGAAAGATGGGTAGAACCTGGATTGATGTCTGGTCCCTCTCAGTCCCAAGAGCGAACAACAAGCTAAAACAGATGTAAGCAGAGTCAGGATGAGCTCTACCCTGACATCTGGTGGTGAATTATGGCGAGTGTGGAAAAGAACTCCAGGGGCTGATCTTGTTTGCATAGGCACACCCACTCGCCTGGCATGAAACACAGCAACTGAAAGTGGTTACTTTGGCTGGTGTGGGATCCCCAGTTTCTCTATTATTGGGGCAGGAAGAATAAAGTTTTGTTACCCTGATTCTGTGAATCAAGGCCAGTGGAACTGTTGTATGACAGAAGGACTGAGTGAGTCCTTCACCATTACCTAAGTAGCACTTGCTTGACAAGGGGCATGGGTTACAAAACCCAGTGAATGGAGAGAGGATGGGGACAGGTATTTGTACCTGATGGTATGGGCCCCCCTCTGAGGGTTTGAAACACCAATTGCACCGCCTCCTCTCTCCACTGTTGAATGTCAGAGCTAACTTTGATTCCCTTAGGAGTCTAGTTACAGGCTGCTGAGCTGAATTCACTTTGGGCCAATGGTGCACCAGCACTGGGGCTCCCCTACTATACTATGAGCTGAAATCGCTAAGAGCTGAAATCACAAAAGAGCTAATGTTATTAAGAGCTGAGATCACTGAGTGCTGTGTTAACTAGTGGGGGAGCCTGAAGCTATATTGCTCAGCAGCTGGCGGAGCAATTTGTGGGGACGACTGGAGGAGCAGCGAGCGGCGTGGAGCCTTGCGGGGCCGGTTGGAGTGACCCAAGGAACGGCGAGTGGAGCTGTTTGCGGGGACGGCTGGAACGGCTCACTGGTCGGTGAGCGGAGCGGAGCAGCTTGTAGAGCGGAGCAGTTCGTGGGATGGCAGGAAAGTGGACTGGCTTGTGGTGAAGGCTGCGGCGGAACCCCCACGGAGAAACAGACGGCTGGCCAGCCTCGGATCACGTAAGGTGCCCCTTAACACCCTGCGTGCCCCCCCCTTTTACTCTGGGGCTGCACTGACCAGGGACAGAGACTTTGGCGGTTGTTGGACTTTTGGGACTTTGGGTGGTTGCTGGACCCAAGAGACTTTGGGGCTGTTGGACTTTGGGGACTCTGGGTGATTTTTGGGTTGCTGGATTCAAAAAACCAAAGGGAAAGGACACAGCCCAATTTGCTGGGGTGGGTTTTGCTCATGGTTTGTGTTATGAATACTGTTTGTGGTGTTTTTCCAATTTTATGCTGATGTTGTTTACCTCATGTTATTAAACATTTTCTGCTACACT
>NW_020681548.1:2054-12482 GCF_002925995.2 Terrapene triunguis
ATGCTGATGTCGTTTACCTCATGTTATTAAACATTTTCTGCTACACTCAGACTCCGTGCTTGCGAGAGGGGAAGTATTGCCTCTTAGAGGTACCCAGGGGGGTGGTATGTAATTGTCCCAGGTCACTGGGTGGGGGCTCGAGCCGGTTTTGCATTGTGTTATCGAAACGGAACCCCTAGATACAGAACCCGGCCCTTGTTGCTGCCAACTTAGATGGGCAGAAGGGTTACACAAAGAGCACACCAAAGCCTTTCCCCCCCCTCCCCCAAGATTTGAAAGTATCTTGTCCCCTTATTGGTCCTTTGGGTCAGGTGTCAGCCAGGTTACCCGAGCTTCTTAACCCTTTACAGGTAAAAGGATTTTGGAGTCTCTGGCCAGGAGGGATTTTATAGTACTGTACACAGGAGAGCTGTTACCCTTCCCTTTATAGTTATGACAATGGGTTAGAGGAGAGGAGTCTACTCTGCTCACTAAATATTCCAAAGAGAAAGTAGCTCTTCCTTCCATTGTTCTGGTACAGCAAACATCTGCTCAGGCAGATCTAGAGAAACAACCAACGGAGAGCTGCTGTCCCATGACACCCATATCACGGCCAGCAGCTGACACTTGTTTCTTCTGAAGCTTTATTTTGTAGCAATAGATCCTGTTAATCATGTAAGAGTTAGTGTCTGAGGTGGGAAAGGGTGTGCAACATGGTAACATTAAAAGTCATGGGTAGTCTCCTTTGCCCTCAGTTGTCCTCCTCTTTGATGGGGGTACAGCCAGAGAAGAAGCTGGTGTTACTACTCAACATTCGCTTTTTTTTCTTCACTAGTGGCAATTGGTTCTCCTGGGACTCTACATCTCCATTGATTAAGAGTGCAGCTGTGTTGGCCTTCTTGACAAACACATCTTGCTCAGCGATCTCTTTCAGGACCTGGTAAGAAAATGAAGCTATTAGCTTGAGTTGCCACAGCACTCAAAGAAACCAGCCAACCCTCCCTGACACTTGGAAGACATCCACAATTGCAAGCTGCCTTTCCCCAGTCACTAATGGTAATCCACAAAAGCTACTCTATTTTCTTTACTTTACATGTCAAAACTCTAAAGAGATTTATAAAATGGGGCAGAAAGAAGTTGGGTGAGAGGGAGCAGAATCTAGTGTACTTAGTTGGCATAAGGACACTGGGAATCAATTAGGGTGAGGTTGAGCCAGGTAAAGGGCCAACATGTCAATGGCTTATTTGAGAGCAAAAAGGTCTAATTCCCCCAGGCTGCTCAGAAGGTTAGGGATAAACAAGAGGCAGAAGCAGTGAAATTGTCTCAGTGAATTTTCTCCTGATTTAGTGCCCACTGCTACCCATGAACAAGATACGGCAGCCAGTGGCTGGAAATCAATTCCACCCAGGCTCCCCCATTTCTGATTTGTACCTTCTTGGTTGGAGTGATACATATTGGTTCAAAGAAGGTCTCCCCAGCAGTCACTTCAGTGGGATCTTCCAGTTTGAAGGATCCTTCAGAATCTCTTGTTTGGTTCTCACTCATAGGACCATCCTGAGGGACAGACATGCACATTAGTCTAGGCCAATGCTGCCCCATCAATAAATCTTATTCAGGAAATAGATTTATGGATCCTAATATTTTACTTCCCCTTGCTGTGAACAGCAACTCTAGAGAAAGTGGCATGGGCACTAGAAGGCACATGTTATAAGGCAACTGGTTCTTCAAGGTGATAAGGGATCAAAAATCAGCTAATTTTGCTTTCTAGGTGACCAGGGTGGGAGGTTTGGAGCAGAGGCCTCCCAGTATCAGACTGCTAGTCCAACTCCAATGCAAAAGGCAGATAGGGCTACTATTTGGAATCATAAATGATCAGGATGGTTTGTGAGGTAGCTAAAACCAGCTACGTTCCTCTTTGGAGGTTTTTAAAAAGCCATGAATAAATGGAGTGGAGTAAGCTTTTTGTACAGTTTGGACCAGAGGCACAAGTTCATGTCCGCTACCAGGCAGAAGGGACTACCATTACCTATCCTCTGAGAAGCATCTGCAAGATTGCAGCAAGTTAACCCCAAAGACTGGAGACCAGTAGGAAGACTCCCACATTCATATACTTTAATGCTGCAGGCTGGCAAAGCAGGTGGAGCTACTAACATGGTTAACCTGGCAAGATGCACCAGGTGGATTATACGCAGTGACATTTACAATTGTTTCCAACATAGGGATAGACCTTACGTTGCCAAGGTGCATAGGCACCACTAGCTTGTGGATGCCCATGTTCGTCTTTCTGAATTAGATGATATGGAAATTATCGGGTAGATGTTGGGTGCATCCAGCACCAAGGTCCAAGCGCCAAATGCAGTAGTACTCACCAGCAGGCCAGAATCACGGTTTCTACATTTTGTTGCATCACAGTTACAGCCTGCGGTACAGCCTAGCTTCTGCTTCCTGCAGCCACACTGCCTGTTTCCACATCGGCCCCGGCAGGAACACTTTTAAGAGAAGAGAACTCAAGGTAATAACAGTTCCACTGCTGCTGGGCTGTGTCTAGATAGCCCCAGCAGTCAGAGGGTCTTTACCGGTGCTAGTACTGGACACCAAATTGCATAAATTACCATGACCCTCACCTCACTGCCACTCTATCCCCAGAAAAGAGATGCATGTGACCCACTGAGCCATCTCCTGAAGTAGATGTTCATTCTGAATATTGGTGTTTCAGCACCATCACAATAACTTTCATCACCTCACCAGGTCAAATTCAAGCTTGAGACCTCTCCATGTACCCATTACACATGCCAGCAACAGCCAGTCTCACTCACAGGTCTAAGTGCATGAAACTAGAGAGTTTCTCCCAGATAAAGCTAATGCACATCCCAGTTCAGAAGTAAAAGGGCTGCATTGGTTTTGTGGCACAGTTTTAAGTTCTAAGTGAAGTACAATCAGCCACTCTCACCCCTGCAATGGCTGTTCTGAAACTGCCCAGTTTTTAAATGAGGTCTGAGCACAGCAGTTCAGAATTACAAACTCCCTTTGATGCCAAGCAGCAGTTTCAATGTGGATGGCCCCCACCCTTCAGATCAGTTGAGGAGCCTGCATGTAGCTTGCAGATGTGTCAGAGTGTATCTGTCAAAAAAGATTTGAGGGAGAAGGCAGTCAGCCTTCATAGGGGATCAGAGCTCTGGCTTTGGGGAAATTCAAGCTCAGAATGGCCCATTGGTTCTTACTGACTTAAAAGTGTTCAGCACATGCAAGCTCCGTCCACACTGCTTCTCCCTCAAAAATCTTAGTGGAGAGCAAGAGCCTGAACAAGGTATCACAACGGGAACCAGGAAGGAAGGAGAAGTTCCCACAAAGTTTAACGCATCTCTCTACCTCCCAAATGCCATTCTTTAGTTGTATGCATGTGCTTCATTTGGTACCCATCACTGCTTGTGGAGAAAGCTGCACGGTACCAGTGTCATCAATATTTTTGCCTCTTTATCATCTCCCACGCTACCTCACTCATCTTCTATTCTGTCCCCCTTTCCCATTCTACATGTAGTGCTTAGTGTTCCATACCCATCTTCTCCCCACGGGGTCAGCAGCCCTGTACACATAGAAGCTGACTACTCAGCTTCTTCTGCATCACACGATAGCTGGGACTGTCTGCAGGGGGACTTTGCAATCCTAGCCAGTTTCTCTCTGGAACAGCCACATGCACGAGCATAGCAGTTCAGAGAGTTACAAACTCCTTTGATGCGCAGGAAGTACAGCTACCCTGGAGCACTTGCTACTTTTGCTGCTATCTAAAGTGTTCAGGTGGATGGCAGACAAACCATCCATCCAAAGTACTACTGGCCACAACTAAATGCCCTCTGGTGCTCCTGGAGTAAGTGGCTTTTGCTTCAGGATGCCAGTGCAAACCCCACAGTTCAGCTGAGTTTCATTCTGCATGTGCCAGGCAGCATCATGACACATGTAAGTGGTCCCCTCAGTCAGAGCTAGTAACCCAAGCCGGAGGCAGAGAAAGGTAACTGGATCATACCCCTGATAGGCTTTTCTTGGATCCTTTGGCTGCTTTTATCGGCATCCACTCTGCATCTTCCATCTCCCCTCCAGACTCCTCGGATTCAGAGAACAGCTCTTGCACATCCATTTCTGGTGTCTGTGCACGGGGTTTTGCAGTTGTCTGACGGCGAATCTTTGGCTACAGATGGAAATTAGATGGTTTGAGACCTCAAATGTGTCCGAATTTGGACTACTCCAGAGTCCCAGCAGCATATCACACCCAGCTTACTTGAACAGCCAAGAGAACTGCAGGACCAAGGAGGTGCCAAGTCATCAGGTTGGCAGGGATTCTTAACAGTTCAAAGCAGCAGCTGGTTTAGCTTGTTATCTTTAAACAGTTTGCAGAACTTTGGTGCACTGCCCCATGCTACACAGCTATAACAAGTGATCCTAAATCACCACATTATTCCTTCCAATAGCTAGTGGTTAGCATATTGGCAGGCCATAGGTTATACTTGATTTCTGGTTTCTTGCTCCCTGGCTCAGCAAACGCTGGCAGTGCTGCAGAGGAAACAGCCTGCTTGTGAGGGTGGGGACAAGGCAAACTGTATCAACATACAAGGTGTGACAGCTTCCTTTAGACAGAAGAGGAGCAACAGTGCCAACCGGTTACAAAAGGATTCTAGTTCTTTGCTAAAGAGGAGGATGGGAGGAATCTTTGGGGCCTGCCTAGGGCAGATGATGCATCTACCCCAGTCTTCAGAACAAAGAAGACTAATAAAGCAACTCAGGTGTAAGAGGGAAGTTTGAAAGATTTGTTAGCCAGTATCTTTATCCTTACAGAGCCCAATCAGCCAAAGAGAAGTGTGGCAATTAGCACATGGCAGTTGTTTACCTTGGGTGGAATATAATCAAAGGGAGAATCTGGGGACTGAGTCGGCATTTGCTGAATGTGTCGGAGCTTCTGTCCGCTGGCAATTTGGTGGAGTATTAGTTTCTGTTAGAAAAGAAGATGAATTTCATTGCATCATAAGTAGCCAAACCTAACAAACCGTGCCACCAATAAGCTGCCAGGTGGCTATGCACACACCCTTCCCTACCTGTTTGAGGGACTCATTCTCCTGGAGAAGCTCTTGGTTCTTCTCACAAAGTTCCCTCATTTTCTCAAGCTCTTCATCCTGTTCACAAGAAAAAGAATGAAATATGTAGGGTTATTTAGGGTCTGAAAGGTAGAAACTGCTTCTAAACTGCTAGCAGATTGTTCAAGTCAGGAGGAGGTCTTGCTCAATGCTTAGGAGTGCTCTGCGCCTCCACATCCACAGAGGTGGCCTCTCCACCATTCTCCAACAGGAGACTGGACCTTCAGTTTTGAGGTCAGGAGGAATACAAGCCTCACTGTCAATTAACTTCCTCTATCCTACCAAACAGGCCAACAGTTCTCTCTTCTCATGTTACAGTCTCCCAACTTTTAACACCTTCCCTACCCTTCAGGGACAATCTCGGAGCTAGGCTAGGAAAGCTCTGCTTCAGTAGCTCGGCCAACTCTCTTCTTCCCTAGCAATTTGCTATACTAAACTCTAGTAGCTTTGAGGGAGAGGATAGTGTATTCCACTGCTGTTTGCTACTGTAGGGCCCACCCTGGAGCTGGTGCTTTCAACATTCCCACTGTGGGATCCCCCCGAAAGACCCTTCATCACTGAAGGCAGACTGATGCTGCACTCAGCATAGAGCTAACAGTATTCCTTTGGTTGGCTGAGCATGCAGAAAAGCAGCTGATGTTGGGCTTGTGGAAGCTGAACTGGTCTGAGGCAAGTCTGTTGTCACTTAGTTTGCTTCTTTGGAAGGAGCATTTATGAACACAGACTAGAGGCCCAATATTCCAGCCATCTACTAGCAACTTCTCCAAGAAGTCTAATCTACAGATGGAGAGCAGCATGAATAATTTCCATTGTTACTCAGCCACTCTGAAGCCCCGCTTCCAATGGCAAGGAGCTGGCATTGCTACAGCAGGGGCAATGGGGTTACACCCACATATAAAATGCTCCTGCACCAGGGGACCCCTCCATGAAGAGGGAACCTGCCACAGCTGAGTCCACCTCCAGCCAATCTACCTGGAACTTGAGCCGCTCAAGTAGCTGTTGCTCGTGCTCAGTTAGAGAGTCCTCCAGCTTCTTCTCTGCTGCTTCTTTCTGCTGCAGTTGGCTAAGCAGGTACAGAACCTACAGGCAAATTAACACAGCATAGATGAAAAGGATGCAGACAGTGACAAAACATGCTTTTAAGGGATAAACCCCTAAGGCATGCCTGGCGGTCTTGACATTCTCAGTAGACCTGGAGGTTTTGGGGCAGGTGAAGAGATGGTGTGGTGGGCAATCTCTAGTAGGCAAACAGGTTGTAGAGACAAATAAGCTAGTTCTTTGCCATCCATAGCATGAGAGTAGTCTGGGCCCACTTGAAAACAACACCTTGTGTTCAGATGCAGCAAGTTTGTGCCTTTGAATGGAACTGAATAAAATGGTTCTGTTTTTACTTCAGCAAGACCATTTAGCACCACTAAAACTTTAAAAATGGAGATCAGAAGACAGATGAGGGAGACTTCCTAGGGGGTAATTATATCAGGTCTGCCAGAGGCCAATAAAGCCTCATGAAAATAGGTTTGGGTTTGTTTGGGGATTTTTGTTTTTTTTAAAGACAGGTTGCAAATTGATTTTAATTTAACCCTTTTTCTCTTAAGGAAAGAGGCACTTGGATCTAGGATCATGGCCTTAACTCTTCTTCACGGGCAGACCTTTAGGAGCAGCTCCAAGGCATTTGTTTAACCCCACGGAAGCCATGCAGTGTTAATCATGGTACTCCTTCACCCCTGGGTTTTACCTTTTCCTGATGTTGCTGCTCCTGCATCACCAACTGACTTTGGAGCTCAGCCTCTATATCTGCCACCTGGTTTCGCTCTTCAAGCAACATTTTCTGCATATCTGCACAATTAGCTTTGCTCTGTTCCAGGCTGCTGTGACGTTTGCTTTCCTCCACTTTGGAGGAAACCAGCTGAAAGACATCAGTAAGGAGACTATTGAGGAAAATGGGTGCCACTCTCCACAGCATATGATTGGGACTGGACATCAGCAACAAGGTGCTGGAGTCAAATTTAAAGCTATACACACTTGAAAGCCATTATCAGGTACACCCCTCCCCTCCCCGCACACACACTTCACTATGGAAACAGACAGAATAGGCAGCACTGACAACAGTTACTAGAATGACTCCATCATCGTCTATTACCTTTGTTTCTGCATTTCGGCATGCCATGGTCTCCCCAGTCTTCAGATCTCTCTTGATCCCACTTACCTCATTTGTCTCCAGTCTTCTTGGACTTGACATCTACTTCTCCTGCCTTGAGTTTTTAACTCTCTCCTTGATTCTCTACAAGTCTGGTTTCCTCCTCCTCCACTCCATTTATGCTTCCTTTATGAGTGGCCTCTTCTATTATCCCTCAAAGTTACCCACCACATAGAAAGACAATAACTCCTTGCCTGACCTTTATAGACTGTGCTTTTCATTGCTGACTACTCCTTCAGGGACTCTTTCTGTTTTCCTCTCCTCCCTTGCACTCAGAGTACCCCCAGAGATTTGTCCTCTGCCCTCACTGCCCCTAGGCAAACTCATCTGCTCACAAAGATCTGATTAGTGTCTCCAGGTCAGTGCCTCCAAGATTTACTTCTGTCCAATTTTTGTGTGTGTGTTGTTGTTTTTTTTAAAACCTACCTTTCCTGCTGGGTGTCTCGATGCCAACTTAAAGCCATCTTGTCAGAGACTGAATGAGTTATCTTCCCACCTCCCAACCGTAGACATTGCTAATAAATTCCTGTTTCTCCACAACTCATCCTTCCAGTTTCTGGAAGTCCCAATCAGCCTTTGATCGTATCATACCTTTACTAATCCAACTTGCTCCTTTCTGGCTTTCTTTACACACTTCATCCCTCACTCTTAACCTTCCAAAACTCTGCAGCAGAAAGTTACATGGCTCACTTGTAGCTATGACCATGGTCAGCTCTTCCCTGAACACCATCATGGGCTCCACCATACCTCCTGAGTCAGATTCAAGTTCTTCCTTTTCAAGGATGGCGTCTCACCTCCCAAGCCATTTGTCAAGGATGCATCCTATGTGTCTTTTCCCCCAGACTTGCCTCCATGCTACTCCCCAGGCCAGGAATCTCATTCTGACCCGATCCAGCATGCCTCTTCCCTCTCTTTAGGCTGCCCATACAACCCACTTCAAGGAGACCAACTATAGTTAAAACAACCATCTATGTAACCTTCAAAATGAATGCACTATTCACCCAATGACCCTTGTCACAACCCCTTCCCCTGTCATGTATCACCACATTTGTTACTTCCTTCTATTCTTGTCTAACCTGAGATTATGAGCTCTTTGAGGCAGATATGGTTATAGCTAATAAATACAGTGCAGCAATCCTAAGCAGATGGGTGTGCCACAATGCAGAAAGAATGTACCTCTCCAATTAGGTATTTCAGGGCACACTTTGCCTCTAGAATAGTTGCAATAGTTTCCCAGCGTTGCTTCACCCGGTCTCCATTGTCGGCATCCAATAGCTTCTGCTGCAGATCTGCTATCTGGGCACTCCTTTGGAAACAAACACGCATTTGAGCTCAAGAAAAAGAATTGGAGTAGTTCGTGGATAACAGTAATATCATATTCCCAAAACATTACAAAAACTATGGAAAGCAGCTTCAGTTAGTTGATTGTTTGTACGGTGGTAGGGTCTGCTGCAAAGCTGCATTGATGACTCAGCTGGAAATTCATTCTCCTGAATCTGTACCAAGCCACTGCTTCAGCATCATGCAGGTAGGTGCTGTGCTAACATCTTTCAGATAAGCAAAATGGACATACATCTCTCTTGCATAAATAGTGTTCATAACCCCAGTATCTTGGAAATTCTCACTTGATAGCTATATTCTGTCTGAAACTACGCAGAGCAGATCAGTTCTATTTGCTATTCTTTACTTCTCCCAGGTCTCACAGAATGGCTGCAATGGTGAAAGTGTAGGGTACCGTGGGATGATGGTGCTATAAAAATGAGAGCTAGTTCTGCCTGTTAGAAGCTTCATGACATTCCCTTACCTGAGCTCCATCTCTGTTTCCAGGCTTTCTATCTGCTTTGTGATGGAATGGTCTATTTCTGAAGCCTGCACGTCTGCGACCGAGTATGTACGTCTCTGAAGAGAATTGCAGCAAGACATAATTATGAAATAATTTGAGGTTGGGGAGGCAGAAGGGGAGTGAGAACAACCTAGTGCTTGAGCAGGGGAGGGCAAACTACAGCCCACGTCCGGACCATCGGACCTTTTAATCCGGCTCTTGAACTCCTGCGTAGGGGCAGCCAGGGGGCTCCAAGCGCCACCCCCCTGCAACTCCCATTGGCCGGGAACCACGGCCAATGGGAGCTGCAGGGGCAAGTGCCCGCGTAGGAGTGGGAGGGGGCATGCTGCTGCTTCCAGGAGCTGCGGGGGCAGCGCCTGCGGACGGGGCAGCACACAGTGTGGCCTGGGCGTGCCTCCGCGTAGGAGCCGGGGTGGGGGGGGGGGACGTGCTGTTGCTTCCAGGAGCTGCTTGAAGTAAGTGCCGCCCGGAGCCTGCGCCCCTGAGCCTCTTCCCCCCACCCCTGTGCCCCAGCCTTGATCCCCCTCCCGTCCTCCGAACCCTTTGGTCTCAGCACGGAGCACCCTCCTGCACCCCAAGCCTCTCTCCCCAGCCCCATCCCAGAGGTCACACCCCCAGCTGGAACCCTCCCCCTCTCCCTGGCCAGCCCGGAGCCCCCTCCCACACCCTGAACTCCTCATTTCTGGCCCCACCCCAGAGCCCACTCCCTCCAGCTGGAGCCCTTACCCCCTCCCACACTCCAACTTCCAATTTTGTGATCATTCATGGCCCACCATACAATTTCTATACCCAGATGTGGTCCTAAGGCCAAAAAGTTTCCCCACCCCGTGCTTGAGTCTGAGCTTTAGTTTAGACACTCTAAACACTTAAGATAGGGGTTGCATTACCAGGAAAAATGTTTACAAGTAGTTCTTCTCAGCTAAAACACCACCCTCCTTCCCAATTGAACAAGGGGTTGTACACGAAACCTTTGATGGGGCTGGGGCCCACTCTCATGACACTGATGCCAGACTAATTGTTTTAGGGAATAGAACCATGAAGAACCAGATCCCCGCTACCTCTTGTGTTCCAATCACAGAAAAGCAGGAACATGACTGTCTAGAAATCATAGATGTTCAGTATTCTAGCCGCCCAGATCTAAAAGATCAACCACTCCCAAATGCTGACTTGGAATGGTATAAGGATGGAAGTAGTACTGTTGTGGATGGGCAAAGGAGGGCTGGTTATGCTGTTGTGTCTCTTCATGATACCATGGAAGCTGAGAGTTTACCGGCGGGAACATCTGC
>NW_020681549.1:0-4314 GCF_002925995.2 Terrapene triunguis
GCATTCACCCCTAGGGGGCACCGCAGCTCTCAGTGCCTGTGGGGGAATGGGACCCAGGCATGAGGGACAGCAGTGTTCACACCTAGGGGTCGCCTTCAGCGCTCTCAGCCCCCACAAGGAGTGACATGGGATAGCAAGAGCCAGTTGCAAAGGACTGTGGGTAACTGGCTAGAGCAGGACCGCCATGCAAGGGATCATGGGTAGTTGGGTACCACAGGACTCTGGTGCAAAGGACTGTGGGTAACTTGGCACAGCAGACTCCTGATACAAAGGATTGGGAGTGATTTGGCTTTGGGAGAGAAGGGAATACATATATGGGGCTGAGACCCAGACAACTTTGGGTGGGGGGCAGGATGGGGGATGGGACCCAGGCATACAAGAAGTAGCACAGTTGCCTCACCCCTGGGGGAGCCATTCAGGTCCCAGACCCAGGGGCGAACAAACTGGGAGTGGGGATGGGATCCAGGCGTCCGGGATGGCAGAGTGCTCCCCCTTAGGGGGCACCGCAACTGGGGAGAGACGGGGACGAGAGACTCCGTGGAATCTCGTTTTAATTCAATCTCTTTCCCTTCCTTCCCCAGCTACCTGCCAGCTCTCCACGTAAGTTCCTCCAGATCCCCGGGCCCCTCCATGAGGCCGGGAGCTATTTGTCCCTGGGAGGCAAATCTGTTCCAACAGGTCCCTCGATCCCCTGGGGATAGAACCCAGGAGTCCTGGCTCCCAACCTGCCCCCCTCCCCACTGATAGGGCAAAATTCTCTGATTACCCTCTGATTATCTCCTCCTGTGCCTCGCATCCCCCTGGTGGTCACATTAGGAATAGCAGCCACCATCCCCTGTGCCCAGGTAATCCCAGCGGTGTCCCCTCACCAGGTCGAGCCATATTGACCCCTGTAACAAAGCGGCCTTTGGCAGGACACTACTGAGAGTATCAGTTCAGGATCAATTGCTTAGAGCAGGGCAGCCACAGCCCAAGTCTGGGGGTTCTTTACTATTAAGGCACCAAACCAGCCAGAGAGAGAGGAATTCGGTTTTACCCCACTGGCTAACCAGAAGTCATACAAGCAATTCCCTCAGATACTCCAGTTCCCTTGTATCACCACCAGCACCACTCCGTATGGGGATGACTGGTTATGAAAACCAATACCCCAGTAAAAGAAAAAAATGGTTCTCCCGCTCCCAAAGGACCAAGCCCCAGACCCAGGTCAATATACAAGTCAGATCTTACCCACAAATCATGCTGTTGCCAATCCTTTAGAATCTAAAAATCTAAAGGTTTATTCATAAAAAGAAAGAAATATAGATGAGAGTTAAAATTTGTTAAATGGATTCAAATACATATAACAATTGCAAAGTTCTTAGTTCACGCTTGTTGGGATTACTGCTGATTTAAACCAATCAAATCTCTGGAGTTCAAACATCCCAGCTTCGATGGGTCGTTCAGTTCTTTGTTGAGAGCTTCAGTTTCTAGCAAAGTTCCTCCAGAGGTCAGAATCAGGATTGAAGACAAAATGGAGGAGTTTCCAGGGCCTTTTATATTCTTTGCCATGTGGAAGGGCACCCCTTTGTTCTTACTGTGGAAAATCACAGCATCAAGATGGAATTTGGAGTCACATGGGCAAGTCACATGTCCATGCATGACTCAGTTTACAGGCAGCAGCCATTGCTCACATGCTACCTTGAATGTTCCCAGGAAGGCTCCTCAGATGTGGACTGGAGTGTCCCAAGGTCCATTGTCAGTTAAGCGTTTCTTGATTGGGCACTTGCTCAGAATAGTCCTTTCTCAAGAAGCTGACCAAATGTTTCACTGATGCTACTTAGAATCAAACACATTGAGATACGAGTACATAGCCAATATTCATACCTTCAAATACAAAAATGATACACACATACAGACAGCATAATCATAACCAGCAAATTACAACCTTTCCATAGACACCTTACTTGATATCCTCTGTACAAGATTTGGTGCAACTATAGGACCTTGGTTGCAACAATGATCTATATGGCCACAGTTCATGTCAATAACATCACACCCCCAATTCCCTTCCATGTCCTACTGGAAGAGCAGGGAGCTGGGCCAGTCACAGATAATGAGACGGTGTGTAAGGGAGAGGAGTCTGGTCTCCCTGGCCCTGCGCCCACAGAGGACTGGCTTTAGGGTTGCCCCCACCCCCCGTCTGGCTCGCTCACACCCTCTAGTGGTGACACCAGCGCATAGCGGATCGCACTGCCTGGATGGGGGCTGGCCGTTGAGCTCAAGTGATAGGGACTCCAGTCCATGGATCCAGGTGTCAATCTATGTGGGGGGTATGTAGCTCACAGAAAATAAAGGGGGGATTTCTGTGGTTGGGACACTGAATGATAAGAGGGGGCTGGGGCTCATGTGGGGCATTGGATGGCTTCATACACCATGGGGCTGATCTCAGTGGGGAACACCGGGGGGAGCAGGGATCGTTTGGAAGGTGGGAGAGACCGGGGTGGATCTCAGGGAGAGATGGGGGCAGGGAGACCAGGCTAGGGCAGAAGTGGGTCACATAGTGCATAGGACAGGAGAGAGGTTTGGGGGGAATCAGGGGGAGGGTAAGGAAAAGAGAATGAAGGAGGGAACTGGAGCATGTCCAGAGGGAACGAGCGAAAAGAATGGGGGGGAAGACAGGAGAAATCAATGGAGGAAAGGGAATAAATAGAGAGAGAAAAAGGAGGAGAGGAGGAAAAGGGGGAGGGAGGAAAGAGAGAGAATGAAGGAGATGGAGGAGGACAAAGAGGACAATCGGCTAGGAAAGGAGGAGAAAACAGAAAGTGGCAACCCAGAATCCTTTGCAGCAGCGTGGGGCATTGGGGGTTGTTTGGGCTGACCTGTCCCCACCCCCATAGAGGACAGGGGCCCCCATCAACCTCCTGCCCCACCACTGACACTCCCTTCTGCCTTCACAGGTCGGCTGACATCTCTGGGGTCAATATATGTGAGTAACGACTGCCCCACCCCCACTGGGGGCAGGCCACCCACATCCAGGGTCTCAGGTGCCCGTCCCAGCACCGCTGGGGACTGGGGGGGAGGCACCATAAGCCTTCCCCTTTAAGAGGGAGATTTCTGACTGCTGCATCCTGGCTTCAGAGGGTTACGATGTTGCCTTTCAAGCAGTTGGTTTCTCCCCCCACAGGCTCAGCGCACAATATCCTATGTCGCTCTAAAACGGTTCCCCGTTCAAATGCCTCGCACTGAGCACAGCGATCCTGAGACCTTCGCTTTCGGCCGAGGCCCCAAGGTCCACTGCACCCTGCAGGCTCCTGTTTAATGGCTGTTTCCCCTTCTCTTCACAGGTGGTGTCGCAGCAGAGACACAGTAAGTTCCCCAATTCCAGAGGCCGATACACCCCCACCCCTCAGGGACTGGCTCTGTCTGTCCCCGGTGGGGCTGTCCATGCCCGCCCACCCCGACAGACTGGCCCATCCCATAAGAACCTCATTGTTTGAGAGGGGCAAGGGGAACAGCCACCCCAGCCCACCATATAATCCGGGCAAATTTCCTAGGTCCCCAACTTCTAATCTATGGTCATGTAATCTGTGATGCAACACTGCCACCTACTGGGATGGGGCATCTTCTCCCCTAGGCCAAGCTGGTAGGAACTGCCTTGAAAACAACTAGGCTTTGCAGAATTCGGTTTTCATTTTTCTGCAATTTAAATGGATAATTTCAATGGTTATTTTTAAGCATTTCTCCCCCCCCCCCCCATTTTTTCTCTTCAAATTCTCACAGCTGCAGGAAATTCTGAGCAGGGCTTAGACTCTAATTATTTAAGGACAGGAGACATTGAGATTCAGAAAGATCAGAGGTTGCTAAACACTAAAACAAATTGCCAACGGCCCATGTCAAAATAGGCAAAGTCAATATCCTTAAAGTAAACAAATCAATTCTCAGGCAGCATTTTTCTTACTTTGCCTATTTGTAAATTTTGATCATCATCAATGGAAATATTTTTTAAATCCGTTTGTGTGTGTGCGGCAAAGTTGACCTTTGCCAATGTTGACCAAGGAAAATCTAATGCTCCCAAACCTACAAATGAAAGAGAGAACATGGAATGAATGAGTGAGTTTTGAGAGTAGATGAATGAGAGAGAGGATGAATGGGAGACAGAACGAAAGAACGAGATGAATCAATGAAGGAAGGAAGTAGAAGAGATGACTGGGAGACAGAAGGAAGGGGTGTGTGAAAGAGGGAACCAAAGAGAACAGAAAAGTGATTATGAGAAAGAATGAATGAAAGAAAAAGATGATTGAGACAGAGAGACTGAATTAAGGAAGGAAGGAAGGA
>NW_020681550.1:0-4073 GCF_002925995.2 Terrapene triunguis
GTCTCAGATGAATGATGGCAGAGCTGGGCTGACAGCTGTGTCCTCACTCAGGGGCAGCAACTCTGGGATACAGAGACTGCCGTGCTGATGGATTTTCAGAAGCCCTAACGTGTATCTGCCCCTTTACAAATTGGGACACAGATCCTGGGCTAGGCTTAATGGGCCACTGACTGGACTGGCTGGAGGAATTGCTGCAATGCAGAAATTTGGCTTAGCCTGATCTTCTCAGTGTGCCTCTGGGGCAGCAGTACAGATAATCACATGTGGTGGAGCAGAGCCCTGTTAGAAAACTGGACCTTGAGAATGCACAGTCAGATGGCTGAACAAGCTGGAGCAAGGGTGGGCAAACTACGGCCCACGGGCTGGAACCAGCCCGTCAGGGCTTTGGATCCGGCCCATGGGATTGCCATCCCCATAGCGCCGGGGGCCCTGCGCCTCTACTGGTAGTGGCCGGCACCACGTCCCTGCAGCCCCTGGGGGCGGGGTGGGGGACAGATGGCTCAGCGCACTGCCCTCGCCTGTAGGCACAGACCTCCCCGCAGCTCCCATTGGCCAGGAACGGGGAATCATGGCCAATGGGAGCATCGGAGGAGGTACACGCAGCCGAGGTCAGCACACGCAGCCCTCTGCCCTCCCCCAGGGGCCGCAGGGACTTGGTGCCAGCCACGCGGCGAGGAGCCAGGGCAAGCAGGGAGCCTGCCGTGGCTCTGGTGTGCGCCGCTGACATCCCAGAGTCACTACAGATAAGTGGCCCCCAGCCAGAGCCAGCACCCTCAACCCCCATCTCACCCTGCCTGCACCCCAACCCCCTGCCGCACCTCGCACCCTCCTGCACCCAACCCCCTTCTCTGAGCCCCCTGCCGCACCTCGCAGTCCTCCTGCACCCCAACCCCCTGCCCCCAGCCCCCTGCTGCATCCCACAGCCCTCCTGCACCCCATCCTCCTGCCCTAAGCCCCCTGCCAAACCCCACAGCCCTCCTGCACCCCAGCGCCCTCCCCCGAACCCTCTCTGCACCCACACACCTCCTGCACCCCAACTCCCTGCGCTAAGCGCCTTGTATGCCCCGCACCCCTCCTGCACCCGAACCCACTGCCCTGAGCCTCCTGATATACTTCGCACCCCTCCCGCACCCAACCCCCTGCCCCAGCCCTGCATTCATGGCCATGCATGCAATTTCCCCATCCAGATGTGTCCCTCGGGCCAAAAAGTTTGCCCACCCCTGATTCTATGATTCTATGATCCTTTGGAGTCTTATTGGTTTAAGTGATCACTAGAGCTGAAATCACCTGCTGTGAGACAGTGTTTCTGCCCAGCCTGCTTCAGCACTGAGGTTTCCCCACTAAGAGCTGACAGTCACTGAGAGCTGGGTGGAGCCTCAAGAGAGCGACCTGCAAAGGTCACAGCAGAGAGGCCGGGGACGGCAGAAGGTGAGAGCCAGCAGAGTGGTGAGTGGCTGGCGGGGCAGCTGCCACCAGAGCAAGCACCCAGACAGCAGAGTGAGCCAGGCGCTCTCCTCCCCACCCCCACACTCAGGTGCACCTCTGAACTCTGGGTCTTCACTAACCAAGGACAACCACTGTGAGTGGGGTGCGGTGCAGGGAGAAGGGAACGGCACCTTAAAGGAACTTTTGGTTGCTGGACTCAAGAACTTGAGGCAAAAGACACTGCCCAAAATACTCTGGGGGAGGTGTTTTTCTCATGGTTTTGTTTATAAATCCTATTTGTAGTGTTTTCCCAAGTTAATGCCGGGGTCCTTCCATTCTTTTATTAAAAAGGTTCTTTTCTGCACTGAGACTCTGTGCTTGCAAGAGGGGAAGCTTTGCCTCGTAGAAGCACCCAGGGGGTGGTGTGTAATTGTCACAGGTTACTGGGTGGATGCTCAAGCCAATCTGTGTTATATTGCTGGAAAGGAACCCAGCCCTAGTCGCTTCCGACACCACTGGCAGAAGGGTTCCGTAGATATCGACTTCTGACATACACAAAAGAAGAAGACTCCCCCCACTGACATGCAGCCACTTCTGGGGTAGGACAGGGCAGCTGAGAAACAGGACAGGGAAATATGTAGGCTGTGTAGGGCAGGAAGTGAGGAAGAATTGTGTCTCCTGTGTCCAGCTCTTGGGGAAGTTACAACTTCAGGACTAATTCCCTGAAATGCAAATCCGCCGGAACACAGTGATTGGGAACCAGTCTCTTGAGAAATTGGCCCTGGATTTTTCGTTTGAGTGAGCGGCTGCAGGCTCCGTTGACAGCAAATCCAACTAGTGGAATCTGCAGTTCCCCAGGTCCCTATTGTTCCGCAGAGGAGTCTGGCCCAGAGATAACTAGATGCCAACTGGCAGAGGGCACAGGGATGCCTAGAGTTATACGGGAATCCCCTGGGTGAGCTATATGCACAATAGCTCACCAGAGGTGGTATGTGAGGTCTCTACCAAGAGACAGCAGCCCACTGGTCACCCTAATGGGGGCACAATGTTTGGATGGGACATAGTTGAAAAGAGATGTAAAATGTGGAATATGAGGCTCCAGAAGTGTTGAAGTGAAACTTGTCACCTGCGCCATGGCAATCCCTTCGGCTGAGCCAGTCAGCAAATAGAAAAAAGCACAGCCGGAGACAACACAGCCGTGGAGACAGGCTATATTCACTGTCTGTGCACCTCTCTCTATCAGTGTTATAGAGGGCGAACAATTTATGAGTTTACCCTGTATAAGCTTTATACAGGGTAAAATGGATTTATTTAGGTTTAGACCCCATTGGGAGTTGGGCATCTGAGCGTTATAGATAAGAACGCTTCTGTAACCTGCTTTCAGTTAAGTCTGCAGCTTTAGGGCAAGTAATTCAGACCCTGGGTCTGGGTTGGAGCAGACGGGCATGTCTGGCTCAGCAAGACAGGGTGCTGGGGTCCCGAGCTGACAGGGAAAACAGAAGCAGAGGTAGTCTTGGCACATCAGTTGGCAGCTCCCAAGAGCTAACTCGTCACAGACACTCCAGAAGTGTGGAAGTGAAGCTTGTCACCAATCAGTCTCTAGTCAGTGTGGCCATGGAACAATTTATTTCCAACCTTTCTCCTTCCTACCCCTCAACTCTCTACACTCTGTGAAATCACTTGTTGATTGGGGCAGAGATGGGAGGAGGAGCTGGTGACCTTGGGACCCTGTTCCTTTGGGAGCAGCAGATCTGTGACTGCTGTGAATGCCCAGCGAGAGAAGGATTGGGCGCTGCAGGGGGATGCTCGGAGGGCTGAGGGGTGAAGTGTGCCTATTGCCAATCCTGAGAGAGGTCATCCCCCTCCCCAAGGCCTGTGTGGTATCTGGCCGAGGGAGTCGGGGAGCTGTCCGCCAGCGGGAACAGACAAGGCTTCCTCATGCTAGGGTCACATGGCACCGCACTGGGGCATTAGGGCCAGAACAACTGCAAAGAGAGAACGCCCCCTACTAACACCCCTCTACCTGCAGTACAGGCCCTTAGCACCATGCTGGGGCACAGGGGGCAGCGCTGACAGACAGGAGAGCTGGGTCTCTCCTGAAAGCTTCCCAGCCCCATCCCTGCACCACCCACAGTGATGTGATGGATGCAAGTTACCTGAGCACACAACACCGGCATCTTTTCTGTGGTTACAGTTATTCTCTCCCCAAGGCCGAGCCCTGCAATCGGAGAGGGCAACTTCTGTCCCTGTGCAATTGACCTCATCCAGCCAGATACGGTCTGACCCTCGCCCAAATCGAGCCCCTCCTGGGGATGATAACGCCGTCCCACAGCCCAGCTGCCTGCATATGACTCCAGCATCCTGTAAGTCCCAGTTGTCATCACACACGGTTCCCCACTGCTGGTTGTGAAGCACCTCGACCCTCCCAGCGCAGCGACTCCTGCTGTTCACCAGTTGGATCTGAGCCACTTCTGAGCTGCCAGCGTCTGCAAACATCCAAGGGAATAAACACTCAGGGAGGTTCCTGTGCATCTGATCTCTCAAATCGCTGGGGAACGTAGCGCCTCCCGCCGAGGGATCTGACAGGTCTCTGCACACAGTCACTGCCTGTCGAGGGCTCCCCACCACTGACCAGGCTAATCACTTGG
>NW_020681551.1:0-1480 GCF_002925995.2 Terrapene triunguis
TCTCAGCCAGGGGAGTGAGAGGATGACAGAGTGAATTTAAAAAAAAATTTTTTTTACAAAAATTTTAAAAAGATTTTTTTATTTAAATTAAACATGAGTTTATTTTTAAAACAACCGAATTTACAATTAAATTTGAAATTCTTACAACCTATGTTAAGGCCTAAACTTACTATAATCTAATAAAATCATTTAAATTCAGTTAAATGAATAATATTAAATATTACATCCTTGCTGCCAAAGTTTCAAAGAAAGTCAAACCACTGAAGTGGTGGAAGTGACTGGTGGAAGCACGAGGATTGAATAAGGACTGGGAATGGCTGAGCCATTACAAACATTGAATCTATCTCCCCTTGTAAGTATTCTCACACTTCTTATCAAACTGTCTGTACTGAGCTATCTTGATTATCACTTCAAAAGTTTTTTTCTCTTACTTAATTGGCCTCTCAGAGTTGGTAAGACAACTCCCACCTGTTCATGCTCTCTGTATGTGTGTATATATATCTCCTCAATATATGTTTCACTCTATATGCATCCGAAGAAGTGGGCTGTAGCCCACGAAAGCTTATGCTCTAATAAATTTGTTAGTCTCTAAGGTGCCACAAATACTCCTGTTCTTCTCACTGGTTGGTAACCATTAAATTGTGTTGATTTGCAATTAAATATAGCATTTACAACAAATGTGGTACTTCTTTTTGCTAAAGAGGAGAATACACTATATCTGTACACATTTATTTATTAATTTTTTAATTATGTTAGAAAATAGTGAATGGTGCATTTTTTATTTACTGGATGATGATTGTTTACTCATGATTTGTGTCAATCTCTATTTGGATGGATATTAGAATTAAAAAAATTTTGGTTAGTTAAATAAAACTGCCTTAAATGTGCTGGATACATACGGGGGGAAAAGTGTAACAAAACATATTTTGCATTTAAAACTAACTAATTCAGTGACATTAACTGATTTTTTATGGTCACCATGTCCTTCAAGATTTTAGAACTAGTAGATCTCCTCCTCTCACACCTCATTTTTAGTCATAGATTGGAAGAGAAAATCAAGCTTTCCTGTTATTTTGACTCCCAACTGGTTCCTTAATGTTGAATGAACTAGTTAATCAACTGTACTAGTTGAATAAACTGAAATGAAGATGTCAAAAGCTTTAGCAGTTCAACAAACTCTGGTTCCAGGTGCTTCCACCAGTGACTTCCACCACTTCAGTGGTTTGACTTTCTTTGAAACTTTGGCAGCAAGGATGTAATATTTAATATTATTCATTTAACTGAATTTAAATGATTTTATTAGATTATAGTAAGTTTAGGCCTTAACATAGGTTGTAAGAATTTCAAATTTAATTGTAAATTCGGTTGTTTTAAAAATAAACTCATGTTTAATTTAAATAAAAAAATCTTTTTAAAATTTTTGTAAAAAAAATTTTTTTTTTAAATTCACTCTGTCATCCTCTCACTCCCCTGGCTGAGA
>NW_020681552.1:0-634 GCF_002925995.2 Terrapene triunguis
ATGAGGAAACAGAGTTCTTACTATGGCCGCCCTCGTCAGGGCATTGAAAGAATTTCCCTCTGGTGCGGGGGAGTCTCTGATGTCCAAGCTCTAATATTAGTGTTTTACACACCAGCTAATGAAATCTAAGAGGTTTCTTCCCTGTGGGATTGGCTGATGTTGACCGCTGTGGATTCTCCGATGTCTAGTAAGCGTTGAGTGGTCACTGAAGCTTTTCCCACAGTCGAGGCCTGTACAGGGTTTCTCTCCCGTGTGGGTCTCTCCAGGGCAGTAAGGGCTGATCGCTCAGGGGAACCTTTCCCACCTCAAGGCATTTCTCTGGCCTCTCTCCGGTGTGCAGTCTCTGATCTGTAATAAGCTGTGATCGCCGACTCAAGCTTTTCCCACTGTCCAAACATTTATATGGCCTCTCGCCTGTGTGAGTTTTCTGATGTCTACTAAGTCCTGCCCCACAGGCTGCTCCCCACATGCTATTCCAGCCCTGGGACCTTCAGTCCCCACCCAGCTCTGCCCCCCAGTCCTGCCCCCCAGGCTGCTCCCCACCTGCTATTCCAACCCTGGGACCTCCAACCGCCCCCCCAGCTCTGCCCCCCAGTCCTACCCCACAGGCTGCTCCCCACCTGCTAGTCCAGCC
>NW_020681552.1:734-1599 GCF_002925995.2 Terrapene triunguis
CTCGCCTGTGTGAGTTTTCTGATGTCTACTAAGTCCTGCCCCACAGGTTGCTCCCCACCTGCTATTCCAACCCTGGGACCTCCAACCGCCCCCCCAGCTCTGCCCCACAGTCCTGCCCCACAGGCTGTTCCCCACCTGATATTCCAGCCCCAGGCTCGGGGTGTGACAGGGCCAGACCCAGCGAGCCCCTAGCCCCAGAAGCGGGGCGGAAATGACGCGCGAGCGGGGCGGAAGTGGAAGCTGCGCGTTGGGGAGGGGCGAGGCCGGCCTCTTACAGGCGACATGTTCCACCCCCGCCACCCCAAGGCCCTGTCTAGCCCCGCCCCCCGCAGCCCGGGGCATCGCTCCCTGGGGGTCTCTCCCCTTCCCCCCAAGCGGGGCCGCCCTGGGGCAGGGGTGGGGCAGGGAGGGCGGGGCCTGGCCGGGGGCCCCGCTTGGGGGGAAGGGGAGAGGGAAGGGCCCGGCTGGAGATTCCCCTCCCCCGTGCAGCTAGCTCCGCCCACAGACAAATTCAGCTCCTCGCTGGTGTATGATTGGTGCTCCCACATGCCTATCACACCTCTCCAGCTTCTGATTGGTGCCAAAACGCCCCTTCTCCCCCATTGTATTTGAGCCGTCTCCCTCCCTGGCAGGGCGCTTGGCCGCTGATTGGCCCGTGCAGAGAGCAACTGGGGCTGTGATTGGAGGCCAGACCCGGAACTTCCTATCCTGTGCTAGGCTGCCCCACGTGGGGGAGAGTCCTGGGCTCCTGGCCACGCCCCCAGGTCATGTCCGGCCCCGGGGGAGGGGGGTTGGAGCAGGTTGTGGGAGCAGCCCCTGACCAGCAGCGCCCCCTGCTGCTGTGGCGGGTGTGAGCTTTGCGCTG
>NW_020681553.1:0-2170 GCF_002925995.2 Terrapene triunguis
CTTATTCCCTCCGCCTGGGACCCCACAAATGGTGACCCCGACGTGATACAGCTTGGACATCGAGGCAGCCGACTGAAGCGTGCAAAAAAAGGCGGAGGTGGCAGGATGTACCAGAGGATACTGGCTCCTGGTCATCCGAGAGAGACGGTGGCAGCCGCGGCAGGAGGTACCGGAGGATACCGGCTCCTGGTCGTCTGAGAGAGACGTTCGTGAGCTCACAGGTGAGCGGCTGCATTTGATAAAATGGGCTCTGCTTTGTCTGCAGAGGAGAAGACGGTGCATGATTTTTTATTACGCATCGCTAAAAAGCAGGGAGAGAAGCTTCCCTCTGACGCGTTGTCCCGTTTGCTGAAATGGGGACAAAGACGCGGGTTTTCTGTTACACCGAATACTGTCTTTGATAAGGCAGTCTGGGAGAGTCTAGGCTCTGACCTCTGGGAGTCGGTCTCTCACGGCAACAAGGAGGCCGTGTCATTGAGCCAAATATGGTGCAAATCTAAGAAACTAATAGAGACGCTTGCGGCAGAAGCCGAGGTCCAGTCGGCCATTAATGACCTCTTTCAGCCAAAAGAGGAGCCGCCTTGTGTGTTGCCGGTGGGAGCCCGTGAGTTCTTTGGGGGTGAGGACACTATCATACCACTCATCCCCAGTGCACCTGAAGTTGATCCTCGTACCGTCCCGTTACCAGACGACCCCGCGGATAGAATGGAGGTCTCGAGCCCAGAAGGGGATGAGTTACAAGAATTTCGGGCGGAAATGTACAAACAGGGCCTTCAGCTACAGGACGTGCTGAATCAGTTGTCCCATTTGGCCGGTGAGAGCCATCCCCTGCAGTCCCACACATTGCGAGCCCTGAACCAGCCCGGCTTTCCTGTCACCAATGATGCTTGTACCCTAGGGTTCCGGGCGGAGTTCCCGGGGCAGGGTGAGCAGTTGCGGAATAGGTTGGAAAGAATGGCGGAGCCGGGCTTATCTAGCTTTGAAAGGGCATATAGGAAAAAACCACCGGATAAGATCCCTCCGGCGGATGATGTAGCTACCCCCTGTCCTCATTGTGGTTTATGGGGCTGCGCGATTGGGTGCACCGGACAGGATAACGTGTCCACGCACCGGCCACTGGATGTCACCAACCCGTTTGCCCCGAAGCCTCCAGCATACTCATCCGATGTTTCCACCCTGCGACATGCTTCAAACAATATCCCGGGCGGCTCGGGCCCCCCGGACCCTGTAAGGCGTTGGCACGGACTTATTAGGGAAGCCCATATAGAGGGGGAATTTGCGCCCGAGGCTTATCCAGTAGTTACACCGGATCCACAGAACCCCGCCAGACGGCAATGGGCTCCCTTAGATTGGAAGCTTGTCCGGGAGGCCCAAAAATCTATAATGTCATATGGTATGCATAACCCATATGTGCAGTCCTTGATCGAGCAGATATTTGTTGGGCAGGCCATGTGCCCTTATGACTCTGTGAAATTTGCTGACATGCTTTTAACGCCAACACAGCGATTGTTGTGGAAGGATAATTGGGCGAAGCGCGTCGAGATGGCTCTTATGAAGAAAGGGGTCTATGTGAAGCCACAACTCCAGGCGCGCCTCGACCCGCGCATCTTACAGTCACAGGGACTGGCGTTGGCTGCGTTCAAGGAGGTTCCACAAATGAATCCCTGGTGGGTTCCAGTGAAGTGGGTCCGGCCGTGGCTCAAGACACAAATTGCTGAAGAGCCCGACGCCGCCACGCAGGAACCGGACGACGACCCCGCGACACCGGACCTGCACTTGTTGTTTGTCACAGCCTAGACACCTAATAATGCTGTACTTCTATTTGTTCGGACTCCTTATTATAGGAGCAGGGGTCTTTGTATATCCAAGTTCTGTATCTTTTGTTAACCCACGACAAAATGTTTGGGTCACCTGGGCGAACCAGATTGGCCAAGAAGCCCTTTTTATTTGTCCATGGCCACCCCATCAAATCCCTTTAGAATATGTCTTATTGGCTATCCTTATTTACACCCCGATGGTTTTCGTGGGTATTTATGTAATATTATGTTTCTGAATAGTTCCTTATTTAAGAAAAAGGGGGGAGGTGTGGGGATGCAAAGTTCCATGAGAGGGTAAGGGTCACGATGGGACACTTGCCTGACAATAAATCATGGCCTTATGTAAGGCCCCC
>NW_020681553.1:2180-2440 GCF_002925995.2 Terrapene triunguis
TATGTAAGGCCTTATGTAAGGAACATCTGAACCAATCGGTGTGGGGCTATACATGTGATAAACACATGACTCTCCTTCTTGTCCAATCGGTAGATGTGTGATTGTAGCCTAGTTGTGTTATGTAATGTTGAGAAAGACTATAAAAGAAAGCTTGTAATAAACAGAGTTTGAGTTCAGCAAGAAGGATTATAAAGAAAGCTTGTAATAAACAGAGTTCAGCTTGCAACCACATTGGTCGTGTGCCTTATTCCCTCCGCCTG
>NW_020681554.1:0-607 GCF_002925995.2 Terrapene triunguis
ACTAGTGGAGTTCCTCAGGGATCGGTCTTGGCACCAATCTTATTTAACATTTTTATTGCTGACCTTGGCACAAAAAGTGGGAGTGTGCTAATAAAATTTGCACATGACATGAAGTTGGGAGGCATTGCCAATATGGAGAATATAATACAAGATCTGGATGACTTTGTAAACTGAAGTAATGGAACTGGGATGAAATGTAATAGTGCAAAGTGCAAGGTCATGCATTTAGGGACTAACAACAAGAATTTTTGCTATAAGCTGGGAATGTATCAATTGGAAGTGACGGAGAAGAAAGACCTGCATGTACTGATCATAGGATGACTATGAGATGCCAATGTGATGCAGCTGTGGAAAAGGCTAATGCAATCCTAGGATGCATTTCCAGTAGAGACAGGGAAGTGAGTAGTATAAGGGCCCTACCATCAATCAAACCCTAACCCCGCCCCTTGACCCCTTAAACCCCGCCCCTTGACCCCTTGGTCCCTCCCACCTGTCACCGGAAGTCCCGCCCCATGGGGGTATTACTTCCGGGGTCAAGGTGCCACCTGACCGTAAGCAAGGTGGGTCGTGTGACCCCTCTAAGAACTCCCCCCACCACCCTCTACCA
>NW_020681554.1:617-13708 GCF_002925995.2 Terrapene triunguis
GAACTCCCCCCACCACCCTCTACCAATCAGGAGGGGTTTCGTCCCGACAGGCCCTCCCCGAGAGGAGATTTTGACCAACCAGGGTGACTTCTGGGTTGGGGTGACCCCTCCGGAAGGGAGTCGTGTGACCCCACTAAGAACGCCTCCCAAGGCCCTCCGCCAATCAGAGTGCAGCACCATTACCCCATAAACCCCAGTGCCAGACAGAGGAGGCGGCCATCTCTTACCAAGGACAAGTGTTTTCGAAAGCGCGGAAAGGCTGCTGAGAGGAAACATGGACTCCTTCACCACCCCCGTGAGAACTTCAGACTTTGTTTTAGCCCCGAGGGTCTTTGACCGGCCGCGGAGAAAGCGCTACATCAGCGACAGTTCCGAGGAGGACTCTTTGACCCAGCCATTGCTGGATACGGCGGAACCCGACCCCGAAACCCTCGTGAGGCAGACCGATGAGCGTGACGGCCTCTCTTTGTCCACCCCCTCAGAGGTGGAAGGCGATCGCGGCTCGGGGGAGTCACCGGCGGACAAGGCGAATGGAAAAGACGGCGCTCAGGTAAATGAATGCTTAAGAAGCGGCGGTCGAGGAGGGGTGGGTAATGGGTTAGGAACCGGGGGTTGCTTAAATTAAAAAACAAGCAGTGGGGGTGCTTACAAGTTTTCTTTTCTGAAAATCTCTCAACAGGTCGACGATGCCTTTTTAGAGGCCTTTAAGAACTTACACATTGGAAGCCCTGTGGGAGTAAACATATCCTGCGTCAGCTGTTTTTGCTCATGTCTGAGACACAGATCTCAAGCCGAAAAGGACAAAATGGAAGAATGAACCATCTGAGACTCCCTTAGGGTAGGGGGTCATGGCAGCCATTTTACAGGTGGCTGTAAAAGGTCGTGTTAAACCAGGCGATTAATAAAACTTATTTAAATGTGTCAATATGAATGTGTCCCCTTTCATACTCGCGGTAGTAAAAGACGGTACCAGTAACAGTCATGTCTACACAGACGGCGCTGTTAAAGAAAATATATTACGCCCCCGGGGAAGTTGGGAGCTTCGGCGGGGTCAACCCTCTTTTTCAAGCGGCCAGAAAGCATAGTAAAACTTTAAACAGAAGACAGGTAACAGCATGGCTTTCAGACCAGGATGCTTACACTTTACACAAACCGGCTCGAATACGTTTTAAAAGAAACAAGACCATTGTTTCAGAGGTGGATGCGCAGTGGCAGGCAGATTTGGTGGATATGCACCGGTTCTCCAAACACAACAGCGGTTTTAAGTACATCTTAACAGTGATAGACATTCTATCCAAATATGCCTGGGCCTTAGGCCTAAAAGACAAGACGAGTGGTGAGGTATCCAAGGCCTTTAAAGCTATTTTCAGTGAAGGTCGCGTGCCTGAAAAATTACAAACCGATCGGGGGAAAGAATTTTTAAACAAACCTTTAAGTGGATTGTTAAAGCGGCATGGAGTTCACCATTTTGTTACCAATAATGAAGTCAAAGCAGGGGCTGTGGAGCGATTTAACTGGTTTGGGGTGTTTTATAAAGCTGCTGGTGTGTGTGTGAGGGGCCTGTGCAAGTGGGGTCAGAACAAACCATGTGGCTTTTAAATGCCTGTGGGTTTTTGAAAAGTGTATGGCTGCAAACTTGGTTTGGTGTGTTTTATAAAGCTGCTGCTGGTGTGTGTGTGAGGGGCCTGTGCAAGTGGAGTCAGAACAAACCATGTGGCTTTTAAATGCCTGTGGGTTTTTTTGAAAAGTGTATGGCTGCAAACTTGGTTTGGTGTGTTTTATAAAGCTGCTGCTGGTGTGTGTGTGAGGGGTCTGTGCAAGTGGGGTCAGAACAAACCATGTGGCTTTTAAATGCCTGTGGGTTTTTTTTTGAAAAGTGTATGGCTGCAAACTTGGTTTGGTGTGTTTTATAAAGCTGCTGCTGGTGTGTGTGTGAGGGGCCTGTGCAAGTGGGGTCAGAACAAACCATGTGGCTTTTAAATGCCTGTGGGTTTTTGGCTGCAAACTTGGTTTGGGGTGTTTTATAAAGCTGCTGGTGTGTGTGTGTGTGTGTGTGTGTGAGGGGCCTGTGCAAGTGGGGTCAGAACATGCATGTGGGTTTTAAACTAACAAGGGTTTCTTTGCAAAATGGATTTTAAAAGCAGTTTTGGTTTTTATTTTGCAAAATGAGATGTATTTAAAAAACCTGTTTGTTGTACAGCCTGAAATGGATTATTTTGTTGTAAAGCTATGACTTTTTAAATAGAAAAACACCCTAATGAAGTAAGTGTGATGTATGTTTACAAGACGGTTTCATGAGTTTTATAATAATGTTGTTGTTGTTTGTTCCACAGTACAGTCAAAACATGAGAGATCCTTAGACCAGAGGGAAAACAAGCTGAAAAGAAAAAGGAAAGAGACCGCTGAAAAGGAAAATTCACCAGCAGCAGTGACTGATGGATGGATGAAGCCCTGTAAATATATTTTGCTTATTGGTTTGGCTGTTCTATGAGGTTTTGTATTTTAAGTAAATACATAGGTGTGGGTGAGAGAGGTGGTAAAGTTCAGTTTTTGTAAAATGTTGTTTTTCCCCCGTCATAGGCCTGGGCAACTTTTCTGACAATGCTGTAGTCAGAGATACAAGGACATCTCCTCCAGAACTGCCAACGAACCAGGAATCTGCTTTGAGACCTTTAACAACGCAAAACAGCGCAAGAGTGCAGCTGAAACATCTGGGCGGTCCAAACCTCATATACGTCAAACCCAAGGACAAAACAAAAGACTCTGGTAAAAAACAACCATGCCACCACAACTCCAGTTCCTCAGTGGCCACCACCACACCAAACCCTGAGGAAACTGTGAGCGAAAACACCCACATTCACAAACCCAGAGCACGCACTCTAGGGGTTCTGAATGTGCGCAAACCCGGAGCATGCGCTCTAGGGGTTGCGTTTAAAAAACCAAGGACTAAAAGCTTCTGCGATGCTGAGGTATTGCAATCACACAACCAGCACTCCAGTTCCTCAGCGGCCACCACCACCACACCAAGCCCTGAGGAAACTGTGAGCGAAAATGCCCACATTCACAAACCCGGAGCAGGCGCTCTAGGGGTTGTGAATAAAAAACCAAGAACTGACAAACCATTCTCCCAAAACCATAAGCTTGTCCCAGCTCCCCCATATTCTAGTAGTTGGGAAGGGGTTGAGGCTTCCCTCAGAAAAGTGGTGGAGGATGTATCCTCGGGTAGGCTAAAAGAACGGGATTCTAGAAAGAAATGGGAAAAATATGATGCTTGGTTCAGAGCCATGCTGAAAAACATAAGGGATGGAAAGGGTGGCTCTGAACAGGCATGACTAGTCGTGAAAAGGGGCCTGGGTAAAAGGGGCACCCTCCAGGGTACACATCAGTTCATGTGTAAACAAAAGGGGGGACAGCGTTTGGGGGATAAACAGATGGCTGCCAAAAAGTTCCAGGCCCAGGTTGTTGTAAAAATTTTAAAAAGGGCTAAAGAGGTAATGAGGAAAAAACAAAAACAAAAAGAGATGCCTCCTACTGGAGGCTCTCAAACTGGCTTGTCTGAAAATGGGGAGGCGGAATCAGACTCTGGTTTAGCAAATTCCCCAGAGGGCTCTCTAGATGGGTCCCGTTCTACTCCCAATGACCCTCATGGAGGCGCCTCAGAGTCTGACTCTCAAATAGCATCTGATGTAGAAGATGCCGCTAATGATCCCGTAGAGGAACCCCCAAGTAACCCCGAAAATGCCGAGGTGTATATGGAGAGAGTGAGAAGTTGGCAACGTGAAGTATCCAGATTTGGGGGGTCGGTGTATTGTGAGGAATTTCGTTTTGTTAATCTTGAGCAAATAAATTCAGCTCAGCAGGTTGTTGAAGCCATACACCGGGGGATACAGTTAGTGCTCGATGACATTAGTGGTAGGGTAGGCCCTGATGATTATGTTCAGTTACGTTTAGAGAGCCGTAATTTAACTAACTCTTTGTTTTCTAGTCAAAAGAACTAGGGGTGAGCTGTCTGCTGAGGATTTCTTAAATCAGACCTCAAAACTGCTACAGAGCAATAGAGAGTTGCATCTCGATGGGACGTTGCGCCTTGTGGTGACAGTTGTAAAAAACAGGGGTGGGGGCGCTCGTAGAGTTTTAAATACTATCCTTAATAGTCAAATTATTCATAAAAAGAGACAGTGTTTAGTAGACCTGACTTACACCGGTACCAATTTGTGTTTTGCGGGTGGGCTCTTGGCCGTTATGTCCGATCGTAAACCTACGGACGCGGAATTGTTAGCGTAGGCGAGAAAGTTACATGAGAAACTGGGGTGGTCAGATCAAAAAAAGGTTATGCTTAGCGACGTAGCAAAGTTTGAACAGCATTTAGGAGTTCACATACAGGTGGTGCTGTATACGGCAAAAGGCGGCTGGGGCTTTTTTAAAACGGGGGACACAGTGTACCCTAAGACTTATTTTATCCTGTTGCACGATGAGCATTACTATGGGGTTCTGGATGTAAAAAAGTTGTTCGGAGCGAAAAATTATTGTGAGTTTTGCCACATGGTGTACAGCCACGACCACTCTTGCAGGTATCATTGCCGCCTCTGCTTGAGCGTAACGTGCTCAGACAGCGTGGGCGAGCAGCAGCGGTGTCCTAGCTGTAGACTGTATTGTCGGTCCAAAGAGTGTTTAGACAGACATATCGACTGTGCATCAAAAAACCAAGTTGAATGCCTGTCTAAAACTTTGTGTGAGAAGTGTCAGTCTTACGTGGACAAGCGGCATAGGTGTAAAGGGAGACGGTGTAAGCAGTGTCAGGGTTTGATCGTTGGTGATGTAGACGGTCACCTCTGTTTTATGGACAGCCTTAAAAAGCCCGAATCTTCAGAAAAGTATATTTTTTATGATTTTGAATGCACGCAGGAGACCGGGGTGCACACTCCCAATTACATTTTTGCTATGTCCCTAAAGCCAGAAAAATCCTGGGAATTTAAGGGCGATGAGTGTCTTTCTGTGTTTGTGAAGACCTTTATTGGCAAAGAGTTTCGGGACTACACGTTCCTAGCACACAATTCTAAAGGTTATGATGCATACTTTATCGTTAGACAGTTACTCAAGGAAAAGATGGGCCTAGAACTGATCACTCAGGGTAGTAAACTAATGTGCGTGGAAGTTAAGGCCCTGGGCATTCGTTTTATAGACTCTTTAAACTTCTTGCCCATGAAGCTTAGCAAGCTACCGCAGGCGATGGGGTTTGAAGGGTGCAAAGGGTATTTTCCACACTTTTTTAACACGTTAGAAAATCAAAATTACGTGGGGCCTATGCCCGGTATGGAGCACTATGGTGTAGAAAGCATGATGCCCAGAGAAAAAGCAGAGTTTCTCGACTGGTATCGGGACCACAGCTCTGAGGCGTTTGACTTGCAGAAAGAGCTCGCGTATTACTGTCAGCAGGATGTAAAAATTTTGAGACAGGCCTGTATCCTATACAGAAAAGAGATTATGAAAATGACGGAGAAGGGAGATGTAGTAGAGAAAGAACCTGGTAAATTCACCGAGATAAAACTGTGTATAGACCCATTCCGGTACATAACACTGGCCTCTGTCTGCATGGCTATGTACAGGTTTATGTTTTTGGAGCCTAACACGGTAGCTCTTCTCCCTCCAGACAACTATCACAGGCAGAAAAAGAGATATTCGACCCCATCTATTCAGTGGCTGTTGTATATCTCTCACAAAGAAAATATACAAATACGGCACGCTTTACAGGGTGGGGAACTACAGGTAGGCCCCTACTTTTTAGACGGTTATGCCAATGTTGATGGGGTACGCACAGCCTTTGAGTTTAACGGGTGTTTTTTCCATGGCTGTGTCACCTGTTATTGTGAAAAAGCACAAAATCCTATGACGGGGACATCTTTTGGGTTTCTTTATTACAAGACGCAGCTCAAGACCGACTATCTGAAACGCCTTGGTTTTGTAGTGAGGACTCTTTGGGAGCACGAGTGGGAGGTGATGAAAGAAACAGACAGGGAGCTTGCAGACTTTTTAAACCGAGCCCAGTTACCCCAGCCTCTCGTGCCTAGGGATGCTCTTTTTGGGGGGAGGACAAACGCTATCCGCCTATATTACAAGCCTAACCCCGGGGAAGAAATCCACTATTATGACTTTACCAGCCTGTACCCTTTCGTAAACAAAACCAAAGAATACCCTATCGGACACCCCGATATAGTCTATGACAAATTTGGACCCCTTGCAAATTATTTTGGAATTGCAAAAGTTAAAGTGTACCCCCCACGAGGCCTCTTTTTCCCATTGTTACCTGTCAGAGTGGGTGGCAAGCTCATGTTCCCGCTATGCCGAACCTGTGCGGAAACCGAGCAGCGGGAGACATGCACCCATACTGACGAGGAGAGGGCCATCCTGGGGACTTGGTGCACGGTGGAATTGAACGCAGCCATAGCGAAGGGGTACGCGGTGGCTAAGATCTACGAAATCTGGCATTTTAATGAAAAATCTGATAAACTCTTTTCAGAGTACATAAAATTACACCTCCGTCAAAAACAAGAGGCTTCAGGGTATCCCAGTTGGTGCACAGACGAGGAAAAACAAAATAAGTACGTTAGCGATTTCTACCAGAAAGAAGGCGTGCATTTACGCCAACACGAGATCAGATCAAACCCTGCTAAACGCCAAATCGCTAAACTGTTTTTAAATTCTCTGTGGGGTAAATTCGGCCAAAGATCCAACCTACCCAACACCAGCATCGTGAGAGACCCTGACGAACTCTTGCAGTACCTGTTCTCCCCCAATTATGAGGTTTCATCCTGCGAGTTTATCGATGATGAAACAGCGTGCGTGTCGTGGAAGCACGCAAAAGAACGGTACTCTGTCTCTGGCAGTACCAACGTTTTCATTGCCTGTTTCACCATCGCTTATGCCCGCTTAGAATTATACAGTCTCCTAGACGGTTTGCAAGAGCGGTGCCTGTACCACGACACTGACTCGGTGATCTTTGTGAAAAGGGAGGGTGACTGGAATCCCCCTCTGGGGGATTATTTAGGGGACCTCACGAGCGAGATCCCGCCAGATCAACACATCACCGAGTTTGTGTCGGCAGGCCCGAAAACCTATGGGTATAAGCTGTCGGGTGGAAAGGCCTGTATGAAAGTCAAAGGTATTACCCTAAACGTAGCAAACTGCGAAAAGATCAACTTCGACAGTTTGAAAGATCTAGTCTTGGACTATTGCATGGGTCTGCAAGAAAACACATCAAAAAAGATAGAGGTGCAGCAGCCCTCTATCGTAAGAAACAAAAACCAGTGGCAAATAGAAACAAAAACCCTTAAAAAGACACAAAAAGTGGTTTACAACAAGAGGGTCCTCGGAGAAGGTTTTAAAACCTTGCCCTACGGCTTTTGAAAAAAAAAATGGATACGAGGTGGAAACACCCCTTTTCTGCAATTCTCGCGGGGCCTAGCAACTGCGGGAAAAGTTACTTTATAAAAAACGTGTTGGATAATGCCAAACACACACTGTCTGTTATGCCTGAGAATATCGTGTGGTGTTACAGTTGTTGGCAACCTCTGTATAAAGAACTGCTTTGTAAATATCCCTTTATCAATTTTGTGGAGGGCCTGCCTGAGGCTTTTGACGATGACAGTTTGTTTCCTACTAATAAAGTAAATATGATTATCATAGACGATCTGATGAACTCGGCTTGTGAAAGCGATGAAATCGAGAAAGCCTTTACCAAGTATGTGCATCACAGAAACCTGAGCATTATGTATATAGTTCAAAACGTATTTTGTCAGGGAAAAAAGAGTCGCACGATTAACCTAAACACAAAGTACATGGTTCTGTTCAAAAACCCCAGGGATAAATTACAAATTGCTACGCTCGCTCGGCAAATGTACCCCGGCAAAGCTCAATTCTTTCTAGAAGCTTTTGAGGATGCTAAAAGACCGTATGGCTACCTGGTGGTGGATTTAAATGCTTCCACACCAGAAGCTTATAGACTAAGAACTGGTCTTTTCCCTCCAGACTGGCCGGCGGTTTATACTTTGAAAAGAACAACAGCCGGGTATAAAAAGAGATGATTTATCGGCAGGCCCCTTTTTAACAGCCGGGGCTGCTGACCGAAAAACATGTCTAGCTGCGTAAAGAGAAACCTGGGCCTTTTAAAATTACTTAGCAAATCGTCCCCACAGCAAAGGAGGGCTATACTGTATTCGGCCTCTGACGATCTAGTAGCGGCCATCTCAGAAATAGCGCTCAATACCTTAAAAGGAAACGTCCCTTTAACACAGAATCAAGTGCGTGTGCTGAAAAAGAAACGCACGCTTATAAAAACTTTGTGTAATAAAAGGGTTTCACTTAAAAGAAAAAAGCATCTGGTAAAGCAGTCTGGGGGGTTTATCGGACCTCTGTTAAGTTTTGCTATCCCTCTGATAATGGGGCTTTTAACTAATCGATAATGGAGTATGCAGAAAAAATGTTCCTGGTGCCCAGCCACCAGTTGGAGCAATTAAGGGCTCCCCCTCCGGCAGAGGAAAATATCAGAACAACCGCAACTCGCTTACTGGATGCTGAAATGAAGTCTGTTCTTCAAAGAACTGACTTGGCTGAATATGAAAAGGCTAAACTTTACAGCGCCGTGCTTCAAAGGTACCTAATGTACGTGAAGCAGAGCAATGCGGATAAAGGGAAAATAAGTCTGTTTCTACCGGAACAGGAACAAAGTGTGGCTGCCAAACCCCCAGAAACACCAAAGAACTCAGACTCTGTTGCTCAGGAGGTGTTGGATAACGTCAATAAGCGTTATAAGAAAAATGCAATAGTATTGCTAAATAAACTGGGCCAGGATAAAAATCTCTCTTCATGGAACGATAAAGGGTCTTTTGTGTACAAAGGCTCTGTGGTTAATGGTTCTAACATGCTCGACTTAGTCAGGGCCGTCACCCAGACTCGCTCTGTTCCTAGCAGACATGTACCTAAAGGATGGGATGTGTTTATGAATGCCATGGCGGAACTGAACGTACCATCTTCCGTCATGGGCAATGCGGCCAACAGAAATCTTTTGGAACGCCTCAAGGCCTCGACTGCTGACACTGGGGTGGATCAAGAAACCGTGACCCCTTTTTTGCCGTCTAAAAAACGAAAATTGGCTAAAAGAGCCGAGTGGCTCAGTGTGTAACATTTTTCACATTCTAAATTAAAAAAAAAAAAAAAAAAAAAAAAATCTGTGTACTTTTTTCCTCAATTGGTTTTTTAAAAAAAAAATCACACACCAAACATCATTTGTCTTTAAACCCCCTCACCTGGGGTGTTTTATTGGGTAACATGGCTATGAAAATCATTGCAAGATACACATGTCTGGGCTTGTTGAAACATGTTTTGAGCAAGGCTAGGCATGCCCAAGAATTTAAATTTACTTTTTACAAAATTCATCACCATCCGGTCGTTTTGCACTAAGTCATTAGAATACAAATTTAAAATCCGATCAAAAGATAAACCCTTGCTACGATGATGTAAGAAAAACACGCAGTGATAGCTGCAGGCGACGGAGCGGGGGTCTTGTAATTGTCTATTGTGAAACACCATGTCTGTGGCATTTTTGTTTAAAAATTTCATAATGCTTTTAGGAAACAACACACTGTTCGGGGGGGTACCCATATGAGTCAAAAAACTCTCCACGGTTACGCTCCGACAGATACAAGGCGAGCCAGTGTTCACCCGGTTGGTTGTGTGGATGCGTGTTCACCACCAAGCCTAGGGGTCTCTGAGACAGCTTGCGTCCTGGGAGCCAATCGCAAGGGAACACATCAAAGAAATTCTTTTTCGTGTAAGGGTCCGTTGATAAGACACGTGAGAGCTGCACGGTGTCCATGTTCACATGTAGTCAAACAGAACGTTTCTTCTCTGATTTATTTCTATGACATTGTCAAAAACCCCATACACAATCATATTGACGGTAACCGTTAAAGCCTTCCCAAAACGTATTTCTGCTCTCAGGTTCCCGGTTTTAATCAGGGAGTAGTGATCAGCACATTCCTGGTCGGGAGACAGGTCAAAGGCAAACAAGGTGTAACCCTGTGCAAACTCCTCACGGTCGATTAACAGAGAACGATCTTTCATGTGTTTACCAGCTGTCTGTACCAAATTCATGTATTCTCTTACGCAGCGTCCTGCCTCGAAGTCCGGTTGCAGAGGCTTGGTCGGTATCTGTTCACCATCCACATACAAGGCCACAAAATTAATATCGTAATGTTTAAAATGAAAGGGGTTTTTAGCGTAACTTCCGCTAAAGGCATCGTTATCCACAAACCCTAGGACAAGCATTTTGGGTAACTGTCCCAAGAACAGGTTCTCCTGGTTACTGACCCTGCTGCCCGCGGGGATGCTAAACACTTTCATTCCCACACGGTCCACAGGGTATTTAGCATTAGTGGTAAGCAGGGCCTCCGCGTGCCCCAGACGGACTCCCGGGGCCACCCGTACTTTCTTCACAAAAAGGGACGCTGATACAATGCGCAGTTTAAAGCCTTCAGCCGCACTGCCCATTAAACAGAAAGCGTCTTTACTGCGCGTCAGTTTAATTTTCACATCCACTCCGTTTAACAAAAGTTTTTCTTGAAAAAACAGGTCGCTATGTAAATGGCCCAGCAGCTCTACCGTTCTGCTCCCGGCCGTCAGCTTTGCACGCCTCACAAACCCTAGATTCCCTCCATCCAACTCTGTTTCTTCATGTTGTCCAGCAGTGTCTTTGTAAAACAGGCCGGCGGAAAATTGCGTGGCGAGGGTGTCGTCGCTGTAATTGAGCACCGATTCTATAAAGGCCCTGTAAGGGTAGCAGTTGTTGCTTTGGCTTATGAGGCGGTCTCCCAGCGTAACATCCAACTGACTGAAAATAGAGGCCACGGGGTAATTCACCAGACCCACTTCGGCGTCCGCGGCGAGTTCAGTTCCGTCTCCTTTTACAATCTTGCAACACAGGTACAGCAGCGTGTTGTTTAAATCCATATAATCTATGCCATTCCCTGCTATAAAAAAGTCAATGGGGGCAGACTCCGTAATGGCCGATAGAGGCGGCACCTCGATGTAAATGCTTTTCTCGATGCTGGTCTGCGTAGGGGCTATTTGAAACAAGTCTAGTTCGGATTTGGTGCACTCTTCAGACCCGCAGTGAACAAAAGCCATGTTGATTAAAATATGTCTCTTTTACCAGGCAAAGCGCATCTCCTCTTTCGCCCAGGCTTCCTCTTGGACTTTCGCTTATGGACGGCCCTGCGTGTCAAAGCCCTTCTTTTAAAGGGTTTCGGAGGACCTGTGCGTCGCGGGTATGACGTATTTCTCTTTCTCTTCCTCCTTTTAATGTACATCAGCCCCGATCCTTCCTGTGAAGGTGTATTCCCCACCTTCTCCAGAACAGCACGGGAGACATGACCTACCACATCTTTAGCTATGTTTTGAGCGGCGGTTTTTACGTGGGGTTTAATAATTTCTAGCCCCCTCCTCAAAAGCGGTACGGCTTTTCGAAAGAGGCTACGAAATATTCCACCCACACCCGCCCCGTACATCACGGGGGCCCCATGATATCCAGGAAGGGCGTATCCAGCCTGGGCTTTGTAATAGTTTCTGTAGATGGTGGGGTCGCCATAATTTTTTGGGATCGCCATAATAGGGTTTTGCTTTTTTTTTTTTTTTTTTAGAAACCTCGCTCTCTCCGCGGCCGCAGATGCAGCTTGACGATTACCTTGCCGAAGCGAAATGAGACATCTCTGTTCTGATCTGTCTTTATTTCAATGGTGATGGTGTCGATGTGGTGTTTACTGACAGGGACGTAATGAGGTTTGTCGTAGGTGATGGTAACAAACTCGTTGTTCCTTCCTCGGACAGGGACGCAGCGTAACAGGGGAACAGAAAAGTCCCCCACAAACTGGTGTTCTACGATATCCGTGTATACATACAAGGAGTTAAAACCTCCTGTGATGTCTGCCGAGAAGGGGAATTTTTGGACGTGGCGTTTGTGGCCCAAACCCAGAATGTTAGCTAGCTCCCCGCCAGTAGAAAACACGTACATAAAATCGGTAGATTTAAGTCTCACTTTTCTACCCACAGGGTAGTAGTTCATGACCACCTCGGGCGGTCCGGGATGCCGAGCCACGTTGCTGTTCATATGCTCCAGTAATTCGGGTATGGTCGAGTAATAACCTCGTCGTAGGATAAAATTCCACGTTGTAGCTCCAAAGGTGATTTCGAAAGGGGTGTCTTCGTTGATAGTATTCCAGCTGTGCGGGTATTGTATTTCCACTAACCCCACCTCCCAGGCACCCAGGAGATCCAAGGGCTTAATTAGCCGTATTGTAAAGTTCGAGATGGTGTTTTGGGGAAAAACTGCAGAGCTGGCATTGCTGGGCAAAGTAATGTAAAACCCGCCGTCACTCATTTTTCTCTCTCTCTGTCCTTGCAGAAGGAATCTTTTTGTTCGTGTCTAGATGTCACAGAGTTGAGAAGCTTCCACCCAGCTGTTAAACTTATCAGGCCACCCCAACCATTTCACCAGTAGCTGCTTTTTTCTCCCTTTTCCTTTCTCTGCTAGAACTTTTTCAATCCTGTAAATCCTGTCTCGTTTGGGGTTTACTTTTTGTAATTCTTCAGGGTAAAAAGATCCAGTAACTGCCTCACCCTCGTAATCTTTTAAGCGGTATACAGGTCTCTGGCCCCTGGTTAAGGCTTCATCCACTATGAATATCTCATCGGTAAACGTCTGTTCATAACCTTTTTCAAAAGCGCCTTTGGTTTTAGATAGTCTCACGTGGTCACCTTTTCTAAAAGGGGCAACAACCGGTTTTATTTTAAAATCATCTCCGTAAACCGTTTTCCATACCTTCAGAGAATTTGAAGGGTTAACATCAATGGGTCTTGTACGTATAGTTCTGTGAACGCTCTGGTTGTAACTCTTTATAAAGTCAGGTAAGACGTCAATGTAGCGAAAGGTGTTATGGGCTGTAAAATATCTCCACATCCTAGTTTTTAAAGTTCTGTTAAATCGCTCCACAACCCCTGCTTTGACTTCATTATTGGTAACAAAATGGTGAACTCCATGC
>NW_020681555.1:0-1817 GCF_002925995.2 Terrapene triunguis
CCTAGTCGTGTTCCACTATGAGCGTCATCCTGCTGTGGGTCACTTAGTGTACCATGGTGAATGAGATAAGAGCCATAGACATGAGGAAGATTCTCTGATGCTTTAAATAAAGATACTTTAAAATGCTTACACGTGTCACATATGACAGTATTTTTGGGAGGCAAGATGATCTTGTGGCAAAGGCACTGGGCTGGGAGTCAGAGTTCAATTCCGGCTCTACCACAGACTTCCTAATGGTATGTCTACACTGCAAGTGAAGGTGTGATTTTAGCACAAGTAGGTGTACCCATACTCGTTTTAATCTAGCTAGCATGGGCAACAACAGCAGTGTAGATGTGGTGGAACAGGCTTCAACACAGGCTAGCAACCAAAGTACATGCCCAGGGTCAGGGAAATTTAGGGCACCAAATTTCCTGGTGCCCTACCAGCTGCATGCCGCTCCAGCCCTGCTCCTCCTCTTCCACATGGCTCCGCCCGTGCTCTGCCCCAGCCCCCCCCCCCTCCCCTCCTTCCTCAAAGCCCCCGCCCCTGCCCCGCCTCTTCCCACCCCTGCTCCACCCCCACTCCAGCCAGCCCTTCCCCTGAGGAATGCAGCAGGGGCCGGGTTCCCTGCACTCACCAGTGGCGGTAAGTAGAGCAACCCAGCCCCAGCCAGCTCCACTCCCCTGGCTCCCAGCTGCTCCACTGGCTCCACAAGCCTGGGAGCCAGGGGAGCAGAGCAGGTTGGGGCTGGGTCACTCCACTTCCCGCAGGAAGTGGCCCAGTGCCCCTCCCCCCTCCCCTGGAGGCCTGGGGCCCCTTCACAGGGGGGCTGCATAGGGCACGGCAAGGGATGGCCGTGCCCAGGGTCCCTGGCAGTTGCTAACCCTGTTGAAGTCCATGCCACCATGTTCCGCCTACTCTTGTTACCCATGCTAGCTAGATTAAAGCTAACCCAGGTATGCTTACCTGTGCTGCACTCACATCTTCACCTGCAGTATAAACATGCCCTGAGTGACTTAGGACCAGTCACTCTGTGCCTTAGTTTCTCATCTGTAAAATGGAGGTGATAATACTTCTCTAACTCACGAGGGTGTTGTGAGGATAAATATATTAATGATTGTGATCTACTATGGTTACGATGACAACATAAGTACATAGCTTTTATTTGTTGTAATGGGCCTAATTCCTCCCTGGTGTAACTCCATAGATTTCATTAGAGTTGCACAGGTGTGAATTTTTCCATTGTGTTTCAATAGCTTCAAAGACACAGACTCTGAAGGCTCCTAATGGCTGACCCTGACATCTCAAAGCCAGGGTCAAGTGTCATAGAAATGTGCCCACAAGATGTCCAACACATACCAGCATGTGCTGTGTTTGGGACAGAGCCATTCTCTCCATAGTTCTGGATCTGTGTAGGATAATCAACTTCCTTTTTGTGAGTATTTGCATGCAAGGATCAGTTTTCTCATCTCTGCCTTTCATTTTTGAGGAAAATTCAAGGCAAGAATGAGAAATGTTTGACTTCGTGCAAAAACTGCTAAAATGTTTTTAGGTGTTTGTTAGCAGTGAGAATTTTTCCACATAGTTACCGGAACTGTCAGAATCATACATACCCTCCATGAGCTAGATGGGCTTCTTTTAGGCTTTGTCTACAGAAGAAATGTATACCAGTTTGACTAAAGTTACTAGTGAGCCTAACATTGATCCTGGTCAAAATTATGGAATGGTTGATATGAGCTGTAATCCATAAAGACTTAAAGGATGGTACCATAATTAATACCAGTCAATACGGACCTTGTCAAACAAACTAGATATAACTTTTGATGATATTATAA
>NW_020681556.1:0-1397 GCF_002925995.2 Terrapene triunguis
TAAACTCATTCATAGGTACTGAAAAAGAGCATAGACTGAAAATAATCGTAATAGATATATGGGTACTGCAATGACTTTATGGCATGAAACATATTCAGAAAGACATGAAACAGGCATGTTCTTGTGCTACTGCTGAAGTGGCAGATCTAATCAGCAACGGGAGCTGATGTTGAGCAAATTTAAGTCTCGCCATGTAGATTTCATCCATCTTGCCAGTTGCATTTGTTACTGTCCTGTACTTAACCACACATAACTGTGTGTAGGGTTTGGCGGGGGGGGGGAGGGGGGCGCAACCAGGAACATTTCCTCCAAGTATAAAAACTTGAAACCGTGATGATTTTCTTTTTAATTCACAATGTTTTTAATGGTCTCACAGATGCCCCAAGTGGGTGTTTGTGCTTTGATCTTTCCTTCTCTCAGGTCATCTTGTTTCCTTGTTGCTTCCTCCCCACCAGTTCTCTCTTGTTGCCTCCCTAGACCCCTGGGGCTCTGCCTTATAACCTCCCTCCTACAGCTTTGCTCCCTCGGCATCAGCGGAACGGACAGATCTCACATGGAGCAGAAGTTCTTCACATCAGCCCTGAGAGCTTTGCATGACACCTTTGGCACATGACTGACTACCTGGATTTTGGAGTACATGGTTCTGGCTAAAAACGTGCCCTATGAAATGAGAGGAAATTTGTGTTTTATAATACTGATCAGTACCATTAGGCTCCTATGCAGGGCCCAGCCACAACCCTTACACCTCCAATAACTTAAAATTTGTTGCAGAGAAGCATTTGTCTAAATATGTGCATCAAAGGTGAAACACCTGGAACTGTACAATTGTGGACTTTGTTTTGAGAGAGGTCAGGCTATCACAGAAAACAAGGATGAAGGAGAGTTTGACGCGTCTGCCACTGACGCACTATACTGATTAAGAAAAAAAAGTGACAAATCAGAGAAAGTTTCTCCCTATTTTTCACTGAATTCTACTTAATTAATAAGCCAATGAGTCCCAATGGCCAAAGCAGCATTTGGTAAATGTTACCATCACGCACTAAGGAGACAGGGCAGTGTATTAAAAACGGAAGTCACTGAAGCAGGCTCTTGCCGTTGATATTTTCAACTCTCAGGTGAGAGCCCAGGTGGAGGGATTCGCTGTGGGGACCAGTAGTCCAGCAGCACTGTGGGAAGCAAGTATCTGGGGGTAGCCGTGTTAGTCTGTATCCACAAAAACAACATTATTTAATGGCAGCATCTGTAACTTTCACTCCATGCGTCTGAAGAAGTGAGGTTTTTACCCACGAAAGCTTATGCTCTAATAAATTTGTTAGTCTCTAAGGTGCCACAAGTACTCCTGTTCTTTTTACACACCCACATGTTATTTCTGTTCTCCCGGTTATTTCGGTTATTTC
>NW_020681557.1:0-1000 GCF_002925995.2 Terrapene triunguis
AATAAAAGGTGCATTAGCCGCATCGGCTTGACCGAGGGCCCTGGAGCCGGCGGCTCTGGCGGGGAGGGAGCCGGGAAACTAAATAAGGATTAGGATATTAAATCCACCTCCCAGCCCAGCAGATAAGGGTTGTAATATTCCTCCCTCTCCGCCCAGCCCGGGCAGCTGGAAGGTCCCAGCGAAGGGAGTTCAGACAGTTTTTTTTTTGGGGGGGGGGGGGGGAAGTAGATTTTGGCCCTGTGCCCAGGGCCTTGTTCTCTGGCAGCCGCTGGATTCAGCCGTCCTGCTAAGCCGGGCCGGACCCCGGCTAGAGAGCGGCTGGGACACGTGTGGCGGGGAAGGCTGGGGGGCTTGGTAGGCGGCGCTGTTCCCGGCGCTAGGGGGCGCTGTGTCTCGGAGTGGGGCGGGGGCTCAGTCAGGGGTACTCTCCCCTGGCATTCAGTGCTGGCCCCAATGTGGCACTAGGGGGCGCTGTGCTGTGGGGAGCGGGGCCGGAGCTCAGCAGGGGGCGCTCTCCTCTCCCAGTCAGTGCAGCCCCCAACGCCCCAGAAAGGCACTAGGGGGGCGCTGTTACTACAATTGGCCCACCCGAGTCTCCCCAGTACCTTGTCAACAGGGCATGAGGTTGGTTTTCAGGCCCTGTTCCGGAATGGGGTTGGGGAGGGGGGTGAATTCGCCTGTTAAATATACCTGCTGTGCCCCACGACCCAGGAGTGGTGCGGCTCCCCAGAAGGGGGGCACTCCCTAGGGAAACTGATGCCGTGCGTGCTCTGCCCGAGGGGCACGGCCCCACACAGAGAGGGGAAGTGACTTGCTTGTGGTTGCACAGAGCGGGAGAGGTTGGAATAGCTCCCACAAGGACAGACTCTCAGCTCCCCCCTCTCCAACCACCAGCCCTCCTTCCCCTGCCAGAACTTGGAATAGGACCCAGGAGTCCTGGCTCCCAGCCCCCTTGCTCTAACCACCAGACCCCACTCCCCTCCCAGAGCTGGGAACAGAA
>NW_020681558.1:0-2168 GCF_002925995.2 Terrapene triunguis
TACTGAAGTCAATGAGAAATATGGGTGCTCTGCACCTCTGAACATAGAGCCACTTATTCAGGGCCCCAGGTCAGCAAATCATTTAAGCCCATACTTAAATTCAAGCCCTATTCAGCAAAGCATTTACTCCCATGCTCAATATTATGCATGTGGTTTAGTCCCATTGAAGATAATGGGACTTAGGCACGTGCTTAAATGCTTTGCTGACCTGGGATGGGCTGCTAAGTCAGGGCCTAGATGCCTAACTTTGGGGAATCTGGTTTCATAATGTTGGCCAAGCTTTTTAGCCTGAGATACTTCTCCATCATCACCAGAAAAAGAACGAGTTGTCAAATATAGCTGACGCCCTCTTCTGAGAAACCGATCCTAAAGAGAGCCGGCCTCCATTTTGAGATGATCTCCCTGTGACGTTGTGCAGTCTATATGGTTTTATAAAAATATAAGTGAATATAATGTAACTGGGATATGCTTCATGCAAAAGGTCTCTTGTAAGGTATCATTACAAAGCTCATAATCTACTGAGTGTGATCATCCTATTTGTAGAAATGTACCACTCTTGTATCTAAAACTAGAAATATAAAACATAACTCTGAGGGCCTATTGTAATTATGTAAAGTGTGGGCCATTAAGGATGGTTTGGAATCTTGATGACTCCCATTGTCTGCAGATGGCTGTATTTACCTGTGAGTCTTCCTGTATATGTGTGTGCTGGCAAGTGAGTAATGAAGTCTTGCAGTGACATGTGATCATGTCACCTGAACTGGAATCCATCTTTAACCTGGTGCTTTTCCAGTGAGGGGGGGTGGAAACTCAGAGGGACAAAGGGTTCCCGCCTTATGCAAAAGATATATAAAGGGGTGGAAGAGAACAGAGAGAGAGAGGAGCCATCATGGAGAATCCCCTAGATAACACCTAAGCTGGAACAAGAGCTGTACCAGGGGAAAGAATTGTGCTCAAGCCTGGAAGGTGTCCAGTCTGAGAAAAACCTACTGAAGCATCTCTGAGGGTGAGATTATCGGTATTTAGTTTGATTAGGCATAGATTTGCGCATTTTATTTTATTTTGCTTGTGACTTACTTTGTTCTGTCTGTTACTACTTTGAACCACTTAAATCTTACTGTCTGTATTTAATAAAATCACTTTTTATTTAGTAATTTACTCAGAGTATGTATTAATACCTGGGGGAGCAAACAACTGTGCATATCTCTCTATCTGTGTTATAGAGGGCGAACAATTTATGAGTTTACTCTGCATAAGCTTTATGCAGGGTAAAACGGATTTATTTGGGTTTAGACCCCATTGGGAGTTGGGCATCTGAGTGCTAAAGACAAGCACATTCCTGTGAGCTGTTTTTGGGTAAACTTGCAGCTTTGGGACAAGTGATTCAAACCCTGGGTCTGTGTCTGGAGCCAGACTGGAGTGTCTCGCTCAGCAAGACAGGGGGCTGGAGTCTTGAGCTGGCAGGGAAAACAGAAGCAGGGGTAGTCTTGGCACATCGGGTGGCAGCTCCCAAGGGGGTTTCTGTGATCCAACCCGTCACACTCCCAACTGAGTACAACATTGTAGTGAACTCTAGAGACCGGTTTTCCACCTCTCCTGTGTAGGTTGGGGCTATCTGATCTGCACTACTTGCAGGATCATTAGTCATGCTCGGCCAGATTTCCAAAGGTATTTTGGCACCTAAAAATGAAATCAGGAAGTCTACTGGGAGTTTCAAAAGTGACAAAGCCATCTAACTCCAGAAATTAATGGACGTTAGGTTCCAAACCTGCTCAGGCACTTTTGAAAATCCCACCAAGCTCCTACCTTCTTCTGTAGGCTCCTAAATCCCTTTGAAAAATCTGATCCTCTGTCACAATGGATCTTTCTTAATTCCCGAGAATCAGATGACGTGTGAGAAAAGCATAAATCAGTTTGGCCATTTCGGGGACCACCCAGACCAGTAAGGGGTTCTGTCACCACCTGCCCTGTAGGGGCCATGGTGCTGTGCAGCTCTGATTCAGATCCCTGACAGCAGTAGCCTGCCCACAAGCATAAGGCCTCATCCTGGCCAGGGCCGGCTCTGGCTTTTTTGCCGCCCCAGGCAAAAAAGCCTCCGGCAGCCCCCTCCCTGCTGGGGGGAGGGCGCCGGGGGGGAGGGCGGCCGGAGCCCTGGGAGGAGCGCGGCG
>NW_020681559.1:0-547 GCF_002925995.2 Terrapene triunguis
GAGAATCATGCAAACTGCAAAACAATACAGCGAAATCCCTAAGCCCGACCACAGCCCCTTCGGCTTCAGCCTGTGCCACCAGAAATACCCCCCAAGACATGCAGGCAGCCCAGGGCACCCGGGGGGGGTGGTTCCTGGTGGATCCTGTGGCAGCTCAGACCAAACGGATCCCCGGGGCGCACCGAGCACCCCCAGGGTGGAAGAAAGGCAGAGGCATGGAACAGATTTTTTTTGGGGGGGGTTTAAAGGGTGCACAGAGAGGGAGAGCGGCCGCAACTCACCGTCCAGGGCAGAGATGGGCCCGATCCCGGCCAGGGGGTGCAAATAGCCCAGCGAGATCAGCAGGGTGGCCGCCAGCACCTCCGCCCGGGGGGCCCGCATGGCGGGGCGAGCCGGGGCGAGCCGGGCTCCCGCTAGACACGGCCGGGCAGGCTCGCAGCCGCTTCACCTCCGCTCCTGCGCTCCGGCTCCCCTTGCTCCACGGGGGGGGGCAGCGCTCAGCCCTTCCACCACCATCCACCGCAAATAGGGGAAGAGCCCCCCCCCC
>NW_020681559.1:647-1002 GCF_002925995.2 Terrapene triunguis
GGGGGGGGTCTCACCCTGCTATGCAGGGAGCGGGGTTTGCATTTGCAGCAAGCGGCCCCCCCCGTGCAATGGGTTCAGCGCGCGCCAGGGCAAGGGCCGCGACCCCCGCGGCTGGGCAGGGGGGTGGGGGCAAGGGGGGGGGGGTCCCCGTCCGGCTGCAGAGCGAGGCGGCGGCTCCGGCCACGGGGGAGATTCGCGGCTGCTGCTGCTGCGGCCGCCTGATGGAGCTCGCGCCGCCTCTGCCCGCCTGACGTCATGGGCTCCCAGGGGTAGGGAGGGGGGGTACGCGGCACCCGGCTACCGCGCATGCGCCTCCCGTTGCCCCCTGCTGGAAAGGGGAGTGGGGAGGGGGGGG
>NW_020681560.1:0-5119 GCF_002925995.2 Terrapene triunguis
AGGTGCCACAAGTACTCCTGTTCTTTTTGCGGATACAGACTAACACGGCTGCTACTCTGAAACCTGTTTTTATAAGCTCTCTGTTCAAAGCGCTAGAAGCATCTGTAAATCATAGAAATAACTTGTAACCCATTGTTCGGTTTAGGAAAGCTTTTTAGATTTGCCATAAATGAGTGATATAAGTAAAAGTGCCATTACTTTCACAGATTTGATATATATATAAACACACACACACAAAATCTCCATTGTAAGCCTGAAGCTTGTTCTCTTACATGAACACAGCTGATTGAAGGAAATTCTTTTAGCCTGTCAAAGTTAGACTCAGGACTCATAGTTTGTCAGACCACTCTGTTTTATTAGCACAGCACTCTGCTAATACATTCAGATAATGTGAGCCTCCATGCAAGATTCAAACAGTCTTATTTATACAGATAAAAGGGTGCGAACTAAACAAAGGGACAGAGAGAGCAAAATAGTAAGATATGCATGGAGCACAATATGCATATCTTGCTTCCTTATTAACTCTTATCGATCTAAGACTAATGCTTCACCAATTGCCCTTAAGTGGGGCAATTCATTAAGCAGTTAATGTCTGCTTTCCTGCCCCCCTGGCTTGCAGCATTTCTCATTTCTACTTAAAGGTACATACAGCATTCTTTAATTCATTCTATTTCTTTAATATAATTCATTTCACTTTCACAATCCCTCCTTTTGGTCAAGCTTACGCAAAGACCAACAATTACTGGGTTCCACATATTAATAGTTCTTTATATCTTCGTTCATCAGTGATATTTAACATCATCATATTAGCACTCTGTTTTGGGGCAGTCACCTGGGTGGCATACCTTACACAATTCTGGATACAACAGGAGATTAACTGAAAACCATACAAAAATCATTAGGATTTCACAGAGGATAGTCAGGGCTCCCTGAAACAACCAGTTTCCTATGTCAGAGAAATTGAATAGGTTACTTAGCCACTTCCATAAAGAACTTGGCTCTTCATGGGGAAGATATGCAATTTGTTCTAAGTGACTAGCGTGATCTATTACCTCATTGGTGTCGTCAGGTATGAACACACAACATTTTTTTCCAATGAGAGCACAGGTCCCTCCTTTGGCCGCCAGCACTATGTCCAATGCCTGACGGTTTTGGAGGGCCATCTGTCGGATCGCCCCTGTTTCTTTGGCCAGGGTTTTTTAAACTCTCTCCGATTTCATTCGCCATTATTTCAACTACTGCTTGTAACCTCAGGAGCCTTTTTGCATGGTGTTGAAAGTTTGTATTGTTTTCACTAAGGTTACTGTAGGGGGAACATGAAATTGATTTTTTTTTTGTTTGATCCTCAGGTCAAGAAAAAATTCATATCCCCATACCCAGCCCGCCACTTTTTAGTTTTATTCGAATAATCCCATACACCATTGGCCACAGTATGCTGAAGGCAACGGCTTTTTCCCAGATCCAGCCCTGTCCATTACACACCCAACACCAATGACCTTTTCCCTCCATCACACTTATCCATTTAGATACATTTATTCCCACTGTTTCCCAAGTGTCATTATTGTTCCATGTTTTGTTAAACGGACGAGGTCCTCCAGTGAGGTCTGGGGAATTGAGTGGGATTGCCAGGACAGGAACACCAGCTTGAGAGTGGGTTGGGATGTGGCTGCAGACCCAGCAATTAGAAATATTAAGGGTCTGAGCTATCCACACTTGCTGCTGGATAAAAGAATTGTCATCGTCGATTCCCAGGACCTTAAGACACCAGCAGCCGAGGACCAGGCGCCACCAGAGGTGCATGTTGGAGGCAAGGCCCTTCCGGTTCTGACAACCTCAACTGAGGGAACCGCAGTCACGGTTTTACATCCACCAGGCAGCAGGCGCTAGGCTCACTACTGCTTCTTTTTGGGCCTTGCTTTAGGTCCTCGTCTGCTTCTGGCAACCTTTACGAGAGCGTAGATGGTAAGGTATTGCAGGCTGTTCCTCTACGTCTTCTTCTGGAGTCAAAATTGACTCTGCGTGGTCCTGAGGTGATGATTGGTTTGCTGGGGGTGGTGCCTTCTTACACTGCGAAGCATGTATGCACGCTGTGATGCCAGACAGTTTAACAGCCATCTGGATAGTAAGCAGTACCTGATGATTCTTTGATGTCCTTTAAGTCTCTTTACTTCTTCTTCCTTGACTCTGGCTATAACAATGGCCTTCACACCTTATCTTTTCCTGATGCATACATTCCTCATTCACACAAACAGATTGAGAATACAAACAGTAGTATTTTATATTGAGCAAAAAGGCATTGCAAATTAAACCTTGCTAAGTTTTACAATCAATAACCAAGACAATTTACATTGAGACCCAGGCCTTCAATGTTCCTCTAATCTACTTAACATAGACACAATAGAGAATCCTGTTTCTTACTTACTAAACCTTAAAACAAAGAAATGTATATTTAACTAGAGGCCTACTTTGTAATACATATAGGAAACCATAGTAGACATTATAACTTATTCTAAAACAAAAGGGTGACCATAATCAGTCATAAGGATTGTTCTGGTCTGTCATTCCTTTCTGCTATTCAAAAAGGGTGGCTGACAGGATGAAATCAAATCATACATTAATTCTTATGGGACATTATAAAATCCTGCTCCTACATATCCCCCTTTTGACACTAAGATTATTAATCGCCAGTGTCACTTCTTATTTAGTCCACATAATAGAAAATACTGGGAGGTGATTTGGGCCTGTGGCTCTAGCTTTGCATACATTTGTTTTATCCAACAGCACATTTCAAACGTTACAATTAAACACATACAATTTAAAATAAAAAAAACAATTAGGGTTAGTAACATTAGTATGCCAGTAGTTGTGGGAGACCATTCAGAAAATATACCAATAGTAAGCTGTTATGTCTTTCTGCAGTGGCAATTCTTAACATGTTGCCATTTGCATGTATAATATGAATGGTTCGGTTTCCCACATTGCCTTTTTGTTTGTTTTAGGAACTATGTTACCTTTTTACCTTTTGTAAACACATTACTTACATTACATTTACATTTGTCTATTGGAAGGTAGCTAACACTTCCATTCTTTTAAAACACTTTTCCCCCAAGAATTAACACATACACATAGCCCATTATACAGTACTTTGGTCGCATTATTCATTTTATCCCACATACAGGATCCTAGTGAGATGTCTTTACTACAGGGCTTTGGAGCAACAGGCATGGATAAGCATACCCACTTTTATTTGTTTCTTATTAGGTTGTCCTGTAGCTGATATTAGCTTTTTCTGAAAGACAAAAATAACATTTTTCTACCCCTTTTGGGGTGGCATTCATTATTGCTTAAAATATTCCTTTCTTTTACAAAGACCCTTGCTGATTGCAGGCAAAACAAGAGGAATTACCTCCATATTTTCCTGTGTTTTTGTTCTATAGGCAGGCCAGGTTTCAATGGCTTCTATCTTTTAAGAGTTATGGGGAAATTATCCCACTGTTCAGTCATTAAATCCATGAGGTGGTGTACCTCAGTTTTCCCTTTACAGCAGACCAAGTTTACAATGTCTTTCCTGCTGTATTAAGCTTTAAGTTTGTTCACAGGTAACTGCTGAAAAGCATCATTACCATAAAGGATTTTTTTTCAAAAATCATACACACTATACATTGTTATAGGGGTACTTATTAACATTAAATTTATTTTAATTAAAGGTATCTTGTTATACCGTGCCTTTTATTTAGACAATTTGTTTGCTGACCAGGTATGTTCTTTATCTGCAACTTCTTTGTGCTGGCAGTTCTCTCACTTCCTTTATCAGTTAGATAATTTGCATCGACACATGCTTGGCTTTTGGATTCAAAACCATTAGCAGAGCTCAGAGACTCTGTCTTAAAAGGAACACAATTAACTTTTACCAGAGTTTTGATTACTTTTAACTCTTGCTTCCAAAACACACAGAGAGCTGAAAAAGAAAACACAGTCTGTTGTGGCTCCTTTGGAGCCCTAATAGGATTTTAATTAAGTAGCATGTTTCGTTTGCATTTCTTTTACCCCCTCTATAATATACACTGCACATGTCTGCACATTCCTTCTATACTGTAACTTTTAAAACATTAGCCATATTAATTTTTACATAAGGTGTAACTGTTTCTTTTGTTCTTATAGAGTTTTATGTACCCTTATCAAAGTGACAGTCTGATTACACAGAGCCATTTTAAGGCTCAGTGTTTCTAACATCGCTTCTTTTTGTTTTGTGCACCTCACCCCTGCTGTTGCTTCAGAGGGCCACTGTCTTTATTCTTTTCCTACAGCTTTCATTTGCTATTTTGTTACAAAAACAAACAAACAAAAAAGAATCCAGAATCTCTCCCTATTCTTCTGATTTTGACTGCCCTGCTGCAGTCATGACGTGGTCTTTATTTGAAAACATTTAAATTTTGTAAAGAATCAAGTTACCCCTTAAGGGTTAAATACCAAATCTCAAAGCCAACCAACACTGATTCTGTGTCTGGCAAAAAGGTCTGTCAGTTTTGCAACTTTGAATTAAAGAGTCAAATGGATTTTTAGTGGCATTATAAACAAAACAAAACCAATTTATCTTAAACTTACAAAACAGGAGTTTTACAAACCTCACATATTCCCACAGACAGACAGATACATACACATTTTCTCTCCCTTAACATCCCTCTTACACTGCTTTGTTTTTACATAGCTGTACATAGATTACATTACCTTTATACATTTGGGGCAGTTAAGTTCCAATAGAACCCCCCCTATGTTCTTTTAGCAAATTTGACTCAATTGTCTATAGTCAAATGATTTTAATTAGATAGTCTCTTTACCTGGATTATTTACAGACATTCCTCTGGAAAAGGGCCCATTTTTCCTTTAGAATGGCTGCAAAGAAACCAAGAATTCTTTTACAAGATCCTTTTTAACATTTTCACAAAGTTTAACTGTTTAATTCTCTCCAGCCTCTGTAGAGTTAACTTTTCACTCTCTTTCCTTAAATCACTTGTTTATTTCCCAAAATGACACCTTTATTAACTCAGATTTCACCATTTTAAGTATTGTTCCAGGGGTTCATACTTGCACTTACTCCTGACACTATGCCCTTAGGGCT
>NW_020681560.1:5219-6520 GCF_002925995.2 Terrapene triunguis
TTTTTTTTTTTTTTTTTTTTTTTAGTTTCTTTATCTGTTGCTTGCCTGCTTGTCTGGGCCCGATCCTGCTTTTTCCAATGAACCATTTTTTTTTTTTGAGTGATATTGTGGTCATTTCACAAGTTTGAAAGAAATGCTTAAGGAAAGGGACCAGGAAGGGTGGGGGCTAGTTGAGGAGCCCACCCTCCTTGCTGAATTGGTAATGGAACACTAAAGAATCAGTTTCTGAGGCAGACAACGAAGGGGAACAGAACAAGGGGCATTTTATCCTTTTTACAATGAGAGGGGAGTATGAAGGGAGTTGGGATCGATCCGGGGTTGTTTTTTTTTTGTCAGAGAACAGGGTGAAGGGGAGCGCTAAGTCTGGTGGTGGGAGAGGAGGCTTTTAATAAAGCTTTTAAGTTATTATTTGAATATTTGAGAGAGGCGAGTTTTAATTTTGTCCACCTACGATTTGCCTCTTCCCAACACTGCATGAAACAATTAACCTCTCCTCTGGCCAATTTAGTTTTAGATTGGCCGAGTTTGTCTTTTAAGACGTCACTCGGTCCTTGTCCCAAGATCCTAACAGTGGCCACTGAGTTTTGGGATCTCCCTGAGTTAGCTTAGACCATTTTTCCAGAAATTTACAGGAGTCCGGACCCTTCCTAAAATACATAAAATGAGCCGGCGTTCCTTTAGGGAACTGTCCCGACTTAGACGTCTGGTTACCCATACAGGAGGACTTTACACACACCAATCACACAAGAAGGAAATTCGGGTTCGTCAGAGCGATGCCCGGTGCAACACACAAAAGGAGCCCACAGGCTACTGACTCAGTTGCCCTTGCTTTCACACCAAGGGTTTTACTCAAGGTGCGGTGCGGCTGCGATTGTGCAGATTTCACTCACTCAGACCGCGGGGACAGGAACCCCTTGGTCAGCCGATCCCCGGACGGAGATGGCACCCAGACTCAAACACTCCACAGGAGGACAGATAGACACAGAGACAGGACAGTCCTCAGTCCGGACAAAACACAGAAATAATTACCTGACCAGATTCCTGATGTCAGATCCCGGGATCCCTACCAGAACAGAGTGGGAACCAACAGGTTCGATGGCGTAGACCTCACTCTGGTCGTGCGCCCTTCCATTCAGTAGGAGGACCGCTCGGGCCAAATGCCCAGGTGCCGGCTGCCACGGTCATCCTACAAAAATGGTCAGGAATCACACGGCCCCAGTGAAGACGGTTGCCATCTCGGTGGAACCTCCAAATTGTCAAAGTTAGACTCAGGACTCATAGTTTGTCAGACCACTCTGTTT
>NW_020681561.1:0-3678 GCF_002925995.2 Terrapene triunguis
CGATCCACGCTCAAGGGTGAGAGCCGGGCCGGGCACCGAGCCGCTGCGGGGGGAGGAGGGGGCGCCTCCCTCTGCTGCAGATGGTAGCTGCCAAGATGGCGGCAGCTGCCGCTTTGTGCGCCGCGGTGACTGTTCCTCCCTCGCTCCCTGTGACAGGCCTGGGCGTGCCTGTGACCTCCCCGCATACACACACGCAGTGAGGGGCGGGTCTGTGACTCCCGCCATATATATACACACAGTTTGGGTGGGTCTGTGATCCCCCTGTATCCCCACCCCGTCCCCCAGGGGAGATGCTGACCCCACATGCAGTGTGGTGTACCCTGTAACACCTTATTGCAATAGGAAGAGGGGAGACAGCCCCATCAACAATTCCCTGATTTCCCCCCAAGGGGTGGAACTGGCTCCCCCTGCATTGGAATAGAGAGAAGACAAGATGCTGAAACCCACCTAGCAACACACCTGTCCATTCCCACAGGGAGGGAATGTACCATAACCTTGGTCCTGAAAGCTAATCCAAAACCTATACAGAGAGGTACTAACATGTCTGTGCTGTGGGAAGATAAAATTGCCCGTAATTGGTACTTCAGTTATAAATTATGGATATCAAGAAATCAACATTTGTGGACGCTTCCTTGTATGAACTGTGGCTGAAATCAAAGTCAGGATGATAAAACATTCCCATGAGCTATGTATGTATTGTTTTGTCACGTTTCTATCTTGGCTTTGCAGCACTGAAGTGCTTGGAAGCCTTTAACTTGGACCTCCTTCACAACAAACAGCATCTGACTTTATTGCAGTGTTAGGCTACATGTCCCCCCAAAGCTCTTTATAAAGTAATATGTAGATGCTGGCTCAAAGGTCTTATGTAAGTAAATACAACAGCTGTTGTGCCTTCACATAGACTTCCCTGTTGGTACCTGATTTGAAAAGATAAGGGCATGATGTTAGGATTTTTCCTTGGTCAATTTGAGAAGTATCAAAGGATCATTAATTTCTGTGTGGCTAGTTCACAGATCCAGGCAGAAGGAGTCTGCCTCAAATTTCATCTGAAGGACTGCGCCTGCCACAGTGTTGCAAAGTACTGCAGTGCAGTTTAAACAGTGGGTATGAGCCAGTGCTGTTGAAGGACGTGGATGTGTGATGTTATGGCCTAGAGCAGTGGTTGTCAAACTTTTGTACTGGTGACCCCTTTCACATAGCAAGCCTCGGAGTGTGACCCCCCCCCCCTTATAAATTAAAAACACTTTTAAATATATTTAACACCATTATAAATGCTGGAGGCAAAGGTTTGATCTTTTGGGATCTGCAAAGGGCTGTTGTTCCCTCAGGGTATGTCTATACTGTAATTAGACACGTGCATGTGGCCTACTTAGACATTTGGGCTCCAGCCTGCGAGGTGGGAGGGTCCCAGAGCTCAGTCTGCCCAAGCCTGTCTCTGCACCTCAGTTAAACAGCCCCTCCACTCAGGCACAGGGGGCTTGGGTCATTTTTAATTGTGGTGTAGACATACCCTCAGATGCTTTTTTTTGTATAGAGGAACCAGACAAAGGTGCACCTCTATATGGGGAGAGCAGTTTTGCTAAAATTCTAAATCTTGTTTTAAGTAATTCATCAAAAAGGGATCTGTTCTAGGCTAATAGCCTAAACAGCAACGTTTAAAATACCACATTCTAGAAATGGTTTTGTTAATATTTTTCAAACTGATCCATGTTACTTTTATGGATACTCTTGGTCAGCTTCAGCCACTAAAAATTAATACCCTGACCACTCATATGTTGAATTTTTAAAAGATTAAAAACCTTCTGAAAAAGTGTGCTGGAAATATAGTACTGATGAGCTCACTAGAGCTGTGCTTCCTGTCAGCATCACCTGGCGTAATAGAACTTACTTCTGGAAATATGCTGCTGGATTATCAGTGCTTTTACACAACTAATACAGTAGGAAGGAGGTTAAATACCTTTAAATGCAATGGGTAGAGTTCTACGAAGCTTTGTTACGAAGCTAAAATGTTTAGTGTTGCCTTTTCTACCATGACTTGAAAATGTAAAGCACCAGGTGCTGACTACTATCAACTGTCAGAACAAGAGCTAGACTTCAGATCATGAAGATTCACCAGTTAATCTTATCAAACATAAATTGTATGCTGTTAAATGGTTGGTTTCATCTGGACCTCAAGGGCACCTACCACAATGGGCTATATTACTAGTCCATGGGCTTTAGGTGTTACAGTAATACAAAATAAAACGCTGGTAGTTCATCTTTTGGAGGCATTGGGAGAACAGGAGAGTAATGCTCCTGTTCTTTTTGTCACTTGGGTGTGTCTTCCTCAGATGGCGATTGCTTTGTGCTGCATTGCAGTGGTTTCAGTGCCAGCATTCACAGCGATTACATCACCTTGTGACTCGCTAGCTAAGTTGGGGAAACAGTCATTTTCTCTCTCTCCTCTTTTCCTTAATATAATTTGAAGTATTTGAAAAATATGAAGGTAAGTTATGAAAAGGAATTAAACTGACAATCTTGTGGCATGTTCTTGCAGGTCTTTAAGCATACAGAGATAACAAAACTTTGTGTATTTTTAAAAAGCCATAGCTCAGTCTTTGTATTGTGAGGGAACTCTGCAAATCTCTCTTGAAATCAGCATGTAAGGAGTTGGCTTGTAATATGCTTTCACTACAGATATTCATATAGGAGGCAGCCTAGAAAAAGGGGGAGCAGTAGTGATCCTGAAGTAACTAATCTCTTGTAATAAAGCCATAAATTCCTCTGTTTTGAGGAGTCATGCGTTTCTAGGTTCTAAGTCATGGTCACTACAAATGAAAATATATTTTGATATATTCTATCCAATTCTGCTGACACTTGAAATTATTTGATTTGTTATGATTTCAAATCTAGATGACACATGGGTACAAATGAGCTCCTGCACGAGAAGGTGTGAGGTAGATGTGGTGGAGAGGGATGGGTTAATAGGCTTTTAAGTGTATGTTAGAGGTTTTTAATATATCAAATTCTGTTTGCAGAGGATGTGGGTGATGAAGGAGAAGAGGAAAAAGAAGTTGTATCCTATAGCATTAATACTGACATTCATTATGGGCTAAAGTCAAACAGGTGAGTGCAGTCTTACTGAAATCTGATATGAATGCTTTAGGACTAGGAAAAGCTAGTCCTATAATCCTTCGGCTAACACACCTATAGTAGTAAGTAGAGCTTATATAGTGCTTTTTCATGTTCAAATTGCTCTACGAACATCTAGCTTCACAAAAGCGCGCACGTTCGTTATCTCTCTCTCTAATATGCTTGCATATTTGTGTTGTCATTGTCTAGCCCTAGCATGCATTTGTCTCTGTGAAGCTAAAATATATTAGAAGAAATCTTACACCAGAAAATGGTGTGCCTTCAATTACCATGATTATAGACTTGATTGCTTTTAGTTTTCTGTCAGTCTAAAATGGATGAATATAAAAACCTAATACATTCAGCTACTAGTAAAAGTTTTGCTCTCTCACTTTTAAAAGTGTACCCGGCAAAGCACATTAGCATGTAAGGTCTGAAATACACCTCCTATTCTTGTGTTATACTAGAGCTACTGTAATTTACTGTATTCTGAAATTAAATGTCTTATAGTTAACTAACATTTTTCTTTGCTCCACAGTTTGGCGTTCATTAAGCGTACACCAGTGA